>NW_016908892.1:239646-257850 GCF_001483705.2 Eufriesea mexicana
AGAGTGTCCACGAAAGAGGAGGACACGAATGATTGGTAATTCTCGGTAGCCGGTGTCGGTAGGCAATCTGATCCCGGGACAACGGTTCGGAAGCATCGGTTGACAGTAAAATATCAGCAGGTACCAGTCAGTATGGCCGCGATAGGATCGGGCGAGGAGGCAGGTATATAAGCGCGGCTGGGTACAGGCACTCCTATCCTGGCAACAGTCCTCGGGGTACTGTTAGCCACCGATGAATGATAACCGTATCGCGATATGCGTCGCCGATACAATGGAGAGTAAACTGGCGAATGTATTGGGTAAAGGAGGACCTGGACTGCTCGCACGAGCCTGCGTTTCAGAAATAGAAGGACTGTATGATCGATAATTCACCGGCCAGGGATAGTCTCGCCGATCCCTCGTTGCCCTCGTGATCGAGAGTGTCAGCCTGCAGCGCGATAAAGAGGCAGCATCCTCTGCTCGCAGACTTTTGGAGAACTGCTGGATCTGTTACCTGCTGGTGTATCGAAGAAGGATCGTGGATCACGGGGACCCTCATTTTTCAGGATTTAACGTGTCCGTTGGATATTACAGTTGTTCCGAGACACTAATTGGCTTGATAGTTGGTTAGAGAAACATGGCCAAGGTTTTAGGTTTTACTCGTGGACTGACCTTGACGACTATATTCCCTATTGGTCAGCAATCTGAACAGCAATCCTTTGAATTCTACGAGATGCATCGAAATTTAACACATTTGCTTCCAAGCGCGGAATATTTCGTCAACCATGATTGTCTTCTCTCAACGAACGAAATAATCCAATTATTTGATCTTCTTTATTATATATGCCGCTAAAAATTAACCAATTTTTTGGAAGTGATGTTTTATAACTATTATTAAATTCATAACGATGACGATGACGTTCAATAATGATAGTCTGTTTATAAAGAGACTTTGCTAATGAATCACTAGTTAAAGTAGTTGGATAATTATCTAACATTAAGGTTCCACCAATTTGCAAATTCGGTAGAATTAGCATCTTGTAAGTTACATACATTACAAACATATTCAATACAAGCTAACTGCGTGCCTAAACATAATCCCAAGAAAGGAATTTCGTTAACCCGAATATAATTAATTGCATTAATTTTGCCTTCAACACCACGATTACCAAAACCACCAGGAACAATTATTGCTTGGAAGGGAGAAAGAATAGGATAAGACCCTTCTGTCAAAGGGTCCTTCCATACCCCGTCTCGGATCAGCGAGAGAAATTTTGCTCTTCCTCCTATTCGATGAAAATCACGTGGATATTTGAATTTTCTAAAACATCTTTGGGTCTCCTGTATTTTGGATAATAGTGCTTGTTACTGCAATAAATCATGCTCAGTCGTGTCTATATCTGATCGAAGCTTTTCTCGCAAGCCTGTGATTTGGTTGGCAGGGGTCGGGTCAAGAGGGATGGTCGGCCGAGGACTTTCTTAGAATCTCGTGTTCCCATCGACCATCTAGAACCACCATACCACCATGGTAGCATCTTCATAACGAGTTTCTAAAATCGATGATTTACATGTCCAGGCCTCTGCTAATTGACTGGGACTTAACACCTCGGCATTAGCATTTAATCTTCGTTCTTAAATAATTTATCAGCCGATTCGCCTTTCCGATAATTTATTTCCTCGCGTCGAGATTTTCGCGTTGAACATTTTCACCGCCTGATAAATCCTGACATACGACTGAGACCGTCCCGGAAGATTTACGCGTCCTGTAAATTACGTAACACTGCCTGGTAAAATCTCGACGAGGCTGCGGGACTTGCTTGCGATTTTTTCAGCCACGTTTTGGCACATAAATTTTATCTCGAGTTGAATCTCGGCATACAGGGAGATACGGAGCTAATGGACAGCGTATCACCTCGTATATTTGTTGGATTGCTTCATCTCGACGTCGTTATTAACTGGTAACAACTGTCAACGGAAGCGTAAATTATGCAGAAATTTTATGAAAAATTTCGAATAGAAATTTCAAATAAATTATGTTTTCTATTATTTTATTTTTCTATTATTCTATCTCCAGGACTAATTGTCCAATTTTCCTGTCAACAGCCAACGGAGTGTCCCTTTCTTGGACTAGTCTCCTTAAGCTTCAGGGAATTTACGAGATTGTAACAACAAACCTTAACAACCCCTGAAGCTCGTGATTCACAGGCTGGTAATTGAACCCGTAGCTCACGACGAGAGCCGTTTCCGGTTCCTTCTGTCAGTTCCTCGAACTTCATCCGCTTCCTCTTCTCCTACTGCGACCCACACTCGCGTCCCTAAATTTTCTCTGTCGGCCTAACAGCGAGCCGCTTTTCAGCCTCGTCGAACATCAAACGAAGGAACCTGCTCGTTTCCACGAGCTCACGGTTAGAGGTTCGTCATCCGGCGCGATGTCAATGTCCTGGCTGTTTCATCACGTTTGGGAATCCGGCGTGTACCACGCGGCCCGTTCTGTTTGTTCTTTGTACACCTCGAGAGGAAAGACAGCGCGCTCCTTGTGACGATGGAACGGTACGCGATGCCTCTTCCTGTTTCGTTCCGTGCATCCGATTTCGTGGAAATCGACGTTGGAATGGTCGGTTTTAGAAATGTTAGCGAACTCTTCACTTCGGGTCACGGGATAGTCAGCAAATCGAGTAGTAGTCTGATTACCTTTGACAGAACGAATCTTGGTGAATCCTAAAAGCAAGGTTCGGTGGATATTAACTATTAACGATTCAATTTTCGATTTCTTAGCTAAAGAAGAGCAGGAGTTCAAAGATTTTCTGCTATAAAGCTGACGATATTTTTTGGAGCAGGAAATAAGAATTCGTGTAATAATTAACACATAGAATTGATTTTTGGTTTCGATATCTCGGACACCGTTACATTATCTTAAATTTGGCATATTAATGAGTATCGATCTTTGGAATTTTGTCAAATGGCGACTGAAGGGCGCCTCTCGAGTGCAAAGGGTTAATAATCGAAAAATACAATTTGTTTTTTAATATTTGATCCATGATCGTCCATATGAAAATGATCAAATATAGATTCGTTAACTTTTTCCTTCAGGTCACGGTATAGTTGTGGAATAGTTGTTATGGAATAGTAGTTTGATTACCTATGACAGAACTAATCTTGGTGAATATTAAAAGGAAGGTTCTATAGATATCAATAATCGAAAAATACAATTTTTTCAAAAATATTTGATCCATGATCGTCCATGTTAAAATGATCAAGTATAGATTTAAGAAACAATATTAACCTTCTGAATATTCGATATTTTAGCCCTTTGCACTCGAGAGGCGGCTCTCAGTGGCCATTTAAGCAGATTCTAAAGATCGTTATTAATTAAAATCTCGAATTTAAATTTGCCCAATGACGCGTGGAATATCGAGGTAAAATAATTCTTACAATTATTTTGCACTTCTTATTTACCGTTCTGAAAATATCGTCAACTTTATGGCAGAAAGTCTACGAATTATTATGTTTCTGTAACGAAAAGATCGCCGAGTGCAAAGGGTTAATATTTGACGCTTAATTAAATTTGTCTGTAGTCTGTTGTCATTGCATAATTTCTAAAATATCGAGAAAAATAGATGTTTCATCCCCAATCTTAAGAATTTGACATTCAGATTATTTTCACCTAAAAAATATAAACGATTTTTGATAAAAAGAAAAAATATGAACGAGATATTTTTAAAACAATTAAAAATCGATTATTAACCCTGGTACGTAATATAAAGATAATTGTAACTATACGAAGGTAATAATTCTGCTTTACAAATGGAGGTTTCACGTAGGTAGTTATTTCTTGCTTTTTTCTTTTAGCGAATCAGGTATCTGTATATTAATGTATGAATTTTAATTGTACAAAATTTTATCCAAGATCTTAATTACAAGTATTAAACTAGTTAAATTTGCAACCTCGGAGTTCCTGCCTTCACCAAGGCAAGACTAACCAACCAATTTGTCCTCGCTCCTCGCTGAGACACCCGAGGAATTAAGAGGCGAACCTCGATACAGCTTCCACTTACCAACGGAATCCTCGATGTTGAATTAAGTAATTTGCAGAAGTACCTGCTCCTCCGACCACAGACCAATCATAGGTTTTCCCTGGGTACATCTGGGCCAGCCATAAACCACCGTTTCTACCTGTTCTCGCCTGAAGCGTCGTGGCGAAGGTGAAGATTCTTTAACGAGTCCCTTGTCTTCCACCTATACAGCAGGTATACGCACAGCGTAGCCTTCAGAAAAACAAAATGAGAACGAAAAAGAACGATTCAAAAATTTTCCACGTCAAAATGGAATAGAATTTTCTAAATTTCGCAAATTATCATCAAAAGATTCGCTATCTATTCTCTGCACCTAATCAGAATTTCCAATATTCACGAAGTAGTCATTCAAGGATAGTTTCCATATTGAGAGAAGACAGGAATAGAATTTTCTAAACTCCCCAAATTCTCATCGAAAGCTTCGCTATCAATTATCTATATTTAATCATAATTTCCAATATTCACAAAGTTGCTATTCAAGGATGGTTTCCACATCGAGAGAAGACAGGAATAGAATTTTCTAAACTCCCCAAATTCTCATCAAAAGCTTCGCTATCTATTCTCTACACCTAACTAGAATTTCCAATATCCATGAAGCATTCATTCAAGAATGGTTTCCACGTCAAGAGAGAATAAGAATAGAATTTTCTAAACTCCTAAATTCTCATAAAAGAATTCGCTATCTGTTCTCTGCACCTTGACAGAATTGCCAAGATTGAAGGATCATTGCAACCCCCCGGACCCCAAATCTTGGACAAAATTTCGCTCGAGGGGGAAGGAGGGGGAAGCTTTTTCGTCTCACGCATCCTTCCTTACTCGAGATTCCTGCTCGCTTCGAAAATATGGCCACAAAGAATCGTGTCTCGCGTGGCAAAAAGCGATTGACGCGCGAGACGAATCCGCCCTTTTTCCGTTTCCTCGACGGCTGTTGCACGTCGCGAACAATTCCATCGACGAGGACGCTCTGGAGCCCCGGTTTTTGCCAGTTTCTGGATTAATAGCGGGCACAGTCTCGGCGATGTCTGCGCCGTTTCACCGTGGATGGGCCGTGCGCGGGGCCCGGCCGCGTGAAATCGGCTTCGTAGTGAGGATAATGGCGACGTATGAACGGGCAGGTGCGATGAAGGAACGATCGATGAAAAATACCGGGTTCTTTCGGTGCTTTTTGCACGGAACGGTAGGCGGATAACTCATCAATAAAAGCTCATCAACGGCAGGTTCATCAATGGCGCGAAATTGAACGGGCCGGCGACTCGGTAATGGCTAAAGTTGGCTACTATGTTCTCGCATGGTTGTACATTGTACCAGAGTTATAAGAAGCCTGATGGATGTCAAAAGCTGAATATGCATAATGGGTCGTGATTGCGAAAGTTAATAGAATGTTTTAGCACTTTTCATTTTCAACCTCATATCGCGACCTTCGTATCACTTAAGGGCCGGCGTGTGGTGGGCCCAAGGCCGACCGTGTATTTCGATGTTTGTTCAAAAATTATTTTAGGCGAGGTTGTACGCCTTGAGGATTATTTATGTCGTGAGAAATATCGCGTATTCGATTTTTAAATAATTTCCTGGAACGATAAACTTACTTTATTTTTTCTCTGTCTTTGGCAGATGACTGACTTGGCCTTAGCACTTTGTTGACTGACAATTTTACACAGAAACTGTGTCATGTCACCGACTATTATTTTGTAACCCAATCTTCAAAATCACTTTCACACGCGATATTCTGTAAATTTCTATTTTTATTCTATAAATTTCAATTCTGTAAATTGAAATAGATAATGCAAGTGCAATGACGAGTTAACTCGTCACCGGTCAACAATGTGTTAAACTCTGGACTTAAATGGACGCATACTCGGAAGGCAGAGTTTATAATCGTATTTACTTCCATCGGAAAACGTCTAGGAGATAGCTGTATTTTCCTTCGTTGATGCAATATTTTTCCTTTTCTTAGAGTAGCTAGTCAAGGTGCTTCCGAGTAAATGAAATTTAAAATAGAAAAGAGGAGTGCGAGAGGGATTTATAAAATATTTTCGACAAACGAATAGGTTATGGCGGTGTTTTAATGTAATGGAGTTTTAATATTTGATCTAACTTCCGAATGTTTGATTTCGTGATAGGCGTGTTTAGAATTCTATATGACTATCGAATGTCTATATGACTTGGAATTCAGGGTTCCATGTAATTTCACAAATATATATATATAAATTTATACCCACCGTGGTATACCGCCCTAATGTAATGTTTGACTTCTGTCTACGTTTAATTGCTTTGTTCCATCAACGTTTGCTTAATATCGAAAGCGACACAAGGATTTCCTCATATTTTTGATACGCGTGCGAGATTTATCTATTTTTTGAAGGACAAGACCCCCTTTCCGATATTCTCACGGAATTTTTAGGTTTCTAAGCTTTGAGGGTTCTCCCCCAATCTCGAAATAAGATTTAAGAATCCAAAATTAATCGGTTACTCGAGGAATCGAGGGAAGAAAGTCTCGTCAGTCGTTCCCACGTGGTGATTCGTTCAGGAAAGTCCCAATATTTGCGAGTGCATGTAGGCCATGGTCCACTCGGCCTCGATATTTCCTTTAAACATCATCAATTGACCCTCGTAAGAAGCGGAGCTCGTTTATCCAAAGATGACAAGACGATTCTTTCCGCTATTCGTAATCCTTCCACGAATACAACAATGTTGAAATAATTGCGTGACGAAATTCATAAGTTGGTCAATTCATCGCGACGAAACGCAGAAATCTATAGGCAACGAGTGTTCATCCTAGGTATTGTTCGATTCGAAAGTTCATTTCATGGGTAAATTTAAAAAATCTCGAATTTTGCAGAATCTTGCACAATTACGGCCCACGGTACAAACTTTGGCTAAAAATACTACGTGCAATTTCGATTTTTACTGATTTTAATGAAATTTAATTTCGCGAGTTAGAAAGTAGTAAAATTTAGTAGAAACTTCGTTCTAAATTTAGGAATTATACAGAGTATCCCATTTGAAGCCTCGCATTCAATTATTTCGTTTGAAAAAATGCTCCAAATGAATAAAAATTTATGACCATTGCAAGGTACATCCCTGGAAATAGGATAAGTTTCATTAGAAACATTTTTGCAAACGAACTGCAGCTTAGGAAATAATTGAGTGCGAAAATTCAAATGGAACACCCTGTATATCTAATATACAGAGTGTCCAACAAAAACTAAAACTGATTCAGTGATAAGAAAATTACCTCTACATTGAAATAATATCCTTCTATATACCTTCCCAAACTTCCCCCAAAAATATTTTTTACCATAAAAAAAAATTATCAGGTTTCGGTACCCAATTTTTACCCATGCAAACATAACCTGTCCTGCAATCGTTAGAAAACTCTGTAATAAGTTTCGAGATGAACTCTTCCCTAACCTATCGATGCAAATATCGATAACAATAATCCCACGGTAGATATATATCATCGAATGGAAAAGCAAAAGAAAATACGCAATTTCAAAGTGATTGCGAGCAGTAACGCAACGCGCAGAAGTTTCAAAGATGCCGCGCAGAGGTAACCTAAACCGGCGCGGTTGGCTGGAGTCGAAGGCGACACGGTGTGTCGGTTATTGGCCACGGGTCGCGCTCGCGATGGCCAGTGCCGGTATATCGATAAAAATCCGCGGGGTAATTGGTTCCGGACGACCGGCGATCGTAATTACCGGATGATTGAGGTTAGGCGTGGCGAGGTGAGGCGAGGCGAGGTCTTGGCAGGTCGTAAAGAGCAGTTTGCGGGACGCGTGTGTTGCGCACGCACGTCGCGCGATCGAACGTAGTCGATAAGGCCCGATCTTGGCCGGCCGTGCGGCCGGTGGTGGGGGTAGCGTAGGGGTGAATCGACTGGCGATCGCGGAACGGAGCTGTTTTCGGCGCTCTGTTTCGCGACCGTTGCAGCTGTTCCGCGACCGTGTTCCACGGATCTCTACGTCGCGGGAAACGTAGCGTTTTACGAGCACCGTGCAGGATAGGCAGGGGAAGGACTTGTCCGATGTTTTGTTCGTGTTGCGTGGAAGCGACTGGCTATCGAGACACGTAGATCGATCGTCCGTTAAGTATAATGTTCGCGACGTTGTTACGGTTGAGGTTTGGAGCGGTTGTTAGATCGGCAGGAAGCTTGAATGGGTCCGCGGACGGTTTTCATGGCCGAGGAAAGTATGCGGTACACGCTAATCGCGATTTTTGACGGCCGGTTTTCTCATGCGGTTTTCGAGCCACGGCAATTGGACGAAGGTGGACGGGGAGATTGCGAGAGGAGACCGGGTGATTGCTCGCTGATGGGAAATAGCGAAACGCTTGATCGATGGCAATTGTTCGGGGTGGGGGGTGCTTCGCCGAAGGATGGATCGCTGGTGATCGTCCTGCATTGCGAGGAGTGATAGGGTACGCGTGTTATTTCATACGAAGGAAGGAAGGAAAGAGTTATGTGATAAAATAGTCGAATTTCTTCCTTTTATTTTCTTTTACTGTATATTTTTATTTTATATTTCAATAATGGGTGGTGATCATTTTATACTGGGTCAATCAAAAGTAATTAAATACGTTCCTTTCCTTCTATTTTCAAAATGTCAAATTTAAATTGAGTCGCACGAATTTAAATGAGAAATTTAAATACAATTTTTACTCTAGAGGTACAACGTGGAAAGGGAGCCCGTTGTTTTCCATAACAAACCGAATCGCATTCTCCACGTCACTCGTTTTGAAGAACACGTTCAATATTTGCTAAAACGAGAATCAATTCGTCAGTTTGACAGCGGGTCGCAATTTATCGCCGCTAAAAAAAACCGCAACGCGATTCGAAGAGACAAATACACCGTTCCATCAATCAAACGTTTGAATTACGAAGATAGCAGGGGGAGAAAGAACAGCGAGAACGCGCGAATGAAAATTGCGTTGATCTAATCTGTCTGCTCGAAATGGATTCAAACCCTGCCTTCCGGTCGCACAATGCCATTCATTTCGAATTTATTTTAAACAATAGACTGCGCGAGCCTCGCGAAAACGAATAAAATGCAATGCAAATTATTCATCTTGAAAGTGTTTCACCGAAACGGAAAATATCTTTTAACCCAAAAATCTCGAATGCAAAAGACACTCTAATGTATACAATTTTACCAATCAAAATTCCCATTAACCTCGTAGTAAACCAAACAATTTAATATAATATATATAATATGGAATTTTTGAAATTTTCTTTTCTTTTCTTATTATCGAAATTGCTATTAATTACTATATTAAATTATTTAATTTGCTGTGAGGTTAATGACAATTTTGATTAGTATATTTCTAGATGCTGCGGTATTTTTATATATTATTTTACTTTATTTATATACAGGGTGTGGCACGTAATTGTCATCGCCATTTGTTTGACACTTTTGACAGTCTAACGAAAAGGTATTTCCAATGGAAGTTAATTAACCCTTTATACTCGAGGGGCGACCGTCAGTTCTCATTTAATCAGATTCTAAAGACCGATGTTAATTAATATATCAAATTTATGACTCGACGGATGATCGACTATACATTCTGATTATGGCACGTGCCATAAATAGTTAGTAACGACATAGTTGTCAGGTCTCATTAATTACGAAATTCAATAGGAAATTATTTCGTTGGTATCCTAGAGCAAGGGGTCAAAAGGCCACTATTTTTCACTTGGTATCCAATGACATGACCTTCCACAATACCATGACCTTCCATAATACCATGATCTTCCACAATGACATGACCTTCCACAATACCATGATCTTCCACAATACCACGACCTTCAGCTCCTCGCAGAAATTTAGGTTCGATCAAAGATATATATATAAAATGATAGGAATATCGGATGCAAATCGCTGAAAATTCCCGTGACACTCGCGTCAGCTCGGTCTCGCGGGAGCGTGATGGCGCCAACGAATGGAAATGCGGGAGAGCGAAGTCCCCGTAGGATTTGATCTGCGTGGATCGATAATCACCGCGGCGTGAGAACAGCCGGAGGACACGGACAGAGCGGATCCAGCGATTGACGATCGCCGATCGAGGATCCCCTCGACGCGGTGGATCGCGTCTAAACTCCCTTAAATCGGGTCAACGGCGTTCGCACGAGCCGCGCGGCTGCCGCCTGATTCGCGATTCACTGACCTACGCCGATTTACGGGAGTCGCGGCTAACGATCCGGCTGACCTTTGATAATCGCGCTCCCGAGCCTTCGTACCCTTTCAGGGTGAAGAGTCAAGTCCCTCGTAGCCGCGGACGAACACCCGGCACCGTTATGCCAATAGACGACAATAAGTCATTATCGCGGTGAAATCTCTATTATATCCGCGCCGCCCCAACATCTGTTGCGCTTGTTCCCCAACCGTACGGGTATAATCACGAGTTTCGGCTGCGATCGAGCTGCCATTCTTCTTTCTTTTTTTTTTTTTAATCGTTCGTATCTAATGGGCGGTTAATTATGGCTACGAGCGCGAGTTTTGGTGCCGCAGAGGCACGTCAGTGTAAAATATCCAGGGTATACTTATCGATAAATATGCATTCTTCCATTTTTCGGATACGTGTAATCGCGGAATTGCGAATATGTTGTCTCGTACAGAGTTTGGAATATCATGGGTATTTTATTCTTTTGTTACTCAAATTTTGGGGAAACCCTGGTATATGGGTCATGGCACCATTCGGTTGAACCAAAAAATCCAAAACCAGAGGATTTTATTGTTCTTAAGAAATAAGATAAACGCGGTTATTTAATTAAAATTCGCAAATTTAAGTTTAGAGATTGCAGGATTAAAATAAAAAATTTTAAATTTCCAACTCTCCAATTCAAATTAAAAATTTTAATTTTCCAATTCCTCAATTCAAATTAAAAACTTTAATTTTCCAATTTTCAAATATAAATGAAAAATTTTAATTTTTCAATTCCTGAATAAAAATTCGCCGATTTAAATTTTCTAATTCCCAGAATAAAATGCGAAACTGTGAAAATAAAAATCGAAACGTCTTCCATTCGAGGATCATTTTTATTGCATACATCTTCGTTTTAAGTAACGAATTGTGCCACATTCGTCCTCGACGCGACGTTACAGATCCGTGCCCCACATTCGGTGAAATTGAAATAGGCTAAAAATGAGGAAGGCGAGACGAATGAAGGAAAAATGAGCGCTATTTCGGGCAGCAGAGCGATACCGAGTACGAGAAGGGAGGAATAAGATTTTTCTATGGATAACTTTTCTACGAGATTGAACTACCTCAGCTGCCAACCGATTCTTTCTTCCCCGATCTAATATTCCAAATGGCCGCCGTCTACGGCTCCGTTATCCTGACAAATGCGACCGTTTTCGATCACGTCTAGAACTCGAAGTAATCCAACGACGCAATGTGCAGACACGAGAACGATTTCTACTTCCGTGGGCAAAGAAAGGAAGAGAGATGGTCGTGGAACTTCTTGGGCAGGATTTAATAAAAAGATCGTGAAACTTTTTATTCGCTGGCTGATTGCTTCGCTAACTGGATCATTCCAGCTATAATGCTTCATACATTCCATAGAGAGTACTTAATTCTCTAGCCATTAATTCGTTACGTGCTATACAATACACCGCGTTATTTACAAAATTATTTACACGGTACAGTTATAGACGGTGGAAGCCATTTGCAATAGGAGAGTGTGTAAAATTTATTTGCATATTCAACGCAAAAAGGGAAACAAAATTTAACGCTAAAGAGACGTGCATGATTGCAATAACCATCAACTTTGAGGTGTCTCAGGTATACTGCTGATTCATAATATTGATTACTTTCATGACCGATGCATCAATACCGTTCTTTCGTTTCTTAACTAATGAGAGTAAATCAATCGGCTAGTTAGCTAACGAACTATTAGTTAGCCTCGACTCTGTCGGTAATCTCTCCGAATGAAATGTTTATTGGCTTGTATCAATAACAAAGTATCGAGATCGTCATTAGGTGAATTCAATCGCTGGGACGACCCACGGGAACAGTGTTCAATCATTCACAGAGATAAATCAATCCTGATTAGTATGGGAATATTTTCGGCCATAGTCTGTCAAAGACGCCATTTTTAATCGCGTCAATGTCCATAACGATAAAAATATTAACCCATTACCTGCCAAATTTCTTTCTATGAAATTTTTGCCCGGATAAGTTATATGTGAGCCGTTTATTTTGAAAGTGGCCTACGTCCATTTATACTTAAATTGAGATATTTAAGGGTTTGTGTTTCAATGCAATTAAAAATATACGTACGGGATACTAATGAACCATACTGCTTAAGTGTATCTAAAGCAGTTAAATTTATAGTTCCTATTAAAATAAGGACAATTATTAAGCGAATAATATGCGTTTTCTTACCAAGAATGGAGTTAGGCCACTTTCAAAATTAACAACCAGATTCCTTATAAAATTTGAAGGAGCCCAAGTCCATTCAACATAATTTAAGATGCTTCAAATTGAAAGAAACAATACTCAATTTATTTTATATATCTTTACAACACTTCAAAAACATAATTTATGCGATTCAAAACATTTTTTAACTACATAAATTACAAAACAATTTACTGCTCATCTACATTTTGTGGTTGTGAAAGGGATTTGAGGAAATCACGATGTTCCGGTCGTTTTGTTCTTCCCCATCGGTGAGATAATTTTAAAAATTTAATATTAAATTTTTATTTTTATATTTAACTGTAATTATGTGTATTGCGTAATTTTGTTTTAACTACATTAATTAAACGTACTGATTATTCAACTAAAGCAATTGTCCAAAAACTGAGGTTAACTTGTTAAATAGTAATTAATTACAATTACCTTCATCACTGCTTTCGGACATTATCAATAATAAATATCTCAATTTAAGTATAAATGGACTTAGGCCACTTTCAAAATAAACGGCTCAATTATTGAACTAACTCTGAAAACTTATGTGTCCAAAATTATCGTATTTATTCGGAATATAAGTAACCTCAAATGCTTTATTGATAGATAACTTGAAGTTGCACATGTAACCACGGGCAACCGGAAATAATTGACAAATGGACTTAGGCCACTTTCAAAATAAACGGCTGATATATGTACAAAAGTGTTATATACTCTGTAACAGTATAATTATATTCAAATTATGTTTTATTTCGAAAATATTTGATATTTTTGAAAAAGTTAACATCAATCTGCACAAATCGAGCTTCGAAATTTTATCAGATGGCGACTGAAGGGCGCCTCTCGAGGGTTAATAATATAATAAATTTGAATAAGCACACTAGACGTAATAAATCTCATGACACGGTCTTCCCAGTACCGTGCAAGTACTTGGAGCAATGCTTAATGCTCGCCATCAAGTTAAATACATTTTCAGTTACAAGCTCGGGCTCAAAAACGGCGGATAATATTTTGCGGCTGTAAGCATGCGCGGAGAGCGCAGTGCCATAAGTCGCGGATACATATGGCACTGCACGAGATGGTGGCATAATTGCCCTTTCTTTTTATCCGCGTCATTTGTCAATTTCACGTGTTGAACTGCGCTGAAAAGCAGAGGAAACGTGTCGGGTAGCATTAGATTTTCTTGCGTTAGACGCGTCGCGTTCACACGGAATTGCTCGCTGCGAACGCGTGTAATTTGGTGGTCGTTACCGTGACGGAAGTGCTGGCGATAAAGGCGCGATACGACGGAAATATGGCGTACAAAGAAATTACCGAAGCTCGAGGAAATAAGTGATTTCGCTCGTCTCGCTCTGCGTTCCCTTTCCTCTTCCACAGCTGATGCGACGGCTATTAGGCTAGTACGCTAATTTATCCACCCTGGAGCGTGTAATGGAATGCTTTTAATGCAGATTTTTCTGTATCAAATCGTGGGGAATAAATATCGAAATTGTTTGTGGAGCCAAGTTTCGCGAAATTCTCGTGGATGGTGAATTTTGACGTATTTAACTCGATGACGATCGGGTATTTGATCTTCACGTAGGACCGAGCATAGAATTAAATATTAGCTCTTAGCTCCTAGCTCTTTTTACGTGGGGGAAATCTTCGACGGGTACCTCCTCGTCCCCCTAGGGGAGGGGTCGAGGTTATGTGGGATTTCTATCCACTAAAAACCCCCGTGGTGGCTATTCTCTCCGCGCTGGAGGAGTATCGGGAACTCTCGCGAACGCGACCAGTGCCCCCCGCGATGTGCCCAAACCGTGGGCCCAAACTAGTCAAATTTCGGGCCATACACATACGGTGCCTGAGTAAAATGAGCTACGTTATCAAATTTGTTACTAAAAAGTGAAATTTATATATTTCATTGAACCTTGGAGGATAGTATTTTTCTTATATTGTAACAAAATAATATTTGTACGAATTTCTTCGTGGAAGAATGACCAGCAAAACGGAAATCTTCAAATATTATAATTTCTAGACCAGAATTCAAGTCTCTTCTTTTCAATATTTAATCCGATATGTGAAAAATTAAATTTCCGATATTCCAATAATAATCAAGCAATATTCCGTGTATTCCTCGCGATCCCACTACTGAAAACTTCATCTTACTTTCGATCCTCTGTATAACACTTCCGATATTATAATTTTTAGACCAAAATTTAAATCTCTTCTCTGCAATATTGAATCCGATATGTGGAAAATCAAGTTTCCGATATATCGATAATTACTACTCAGTATTCTGTGCAATCTCGTGATCTCATTGCCGAAAACTTCATCTCAGCTTCGATCCTCTGTATAACACTTCAGATATAATTTAGACTAAAATTTAAATCTCTTATTTAATTTCATATATGAGAAATTAAATCTCCGATATTCCAATAATAATCACTCAGTGTTCCGTGTAATCTCGGGATTTCATTACCGAAAACTTCGTCTTATTTTCGCTCCTCCGCATATTATAATTTCTAGACCAGAATCCAAGTCTCCTCCCTTCAATATTGAAACCGATATGTGGAAAATCAAGTCTCCGATATATCGATACTCATCACTCAGTGTTCCATGTAATGTCGTGATCTCACTGCCACTCAAAACTTGATTTCACCTTCGTTGCTCCGCATCGAGATCGGGATGAACCGGAAGTGACGTGGAAGCGTGGTTTCCGGCGTGAGATCCTCGCGGCGAGTGACATTTCACGACCGGGAGGAGGCCACGGATTCCTGCAGCGAATGTACGATAACGATTCCAATGACTCGTAATCGTTACTGGAGGACAACAAGACGGTAGAGAGAGCGAGATAGAAACGTAGCAACGACTATCGGAGGAAGAGAGAAAGAAAGAGGGAGGCTCCGTTATCTTTACGACTGGATCTTTCGCGCAGAACCACGAACTAGAGGGTGGCCGAGCAGCGATAAGAGATAACGGGAGCCAGGATCCAGAGGCTCGCCTCCTCTCCGTGGCTTTATTTATCGAGGCGGTGCTCCACCGCTATCCCGGAAGCCAGTTTACGTGCTTTCGAGCGCCTGCGTCACATTCCGCGTGACAAACACGGCGCTGGAAGAAGCGCGAAGCCGGAAGTGGCCAGGCAGCAGTGAAGCCGAGGGGATGGCCGACGAGTTTACGCGGGCGAAGTAATTTAAATTCTTCTGGAGCGATAGGAATCGCGTGGCCCGTTCCCGGTATACGATGAACGATGCTCCAACTATTGGAGATGCATTGAGTCATCCGCGGGGATGGGATGATTGTGCGAAGACTGATGGAACGCCGGGAGATGCTGCAAGTGGTGTAACGGCCCGATCCAGAGGATCTATCGGCTTCGCGCTCGGGAATCTCTGGAATTTTAGGGTGACAGGAAGTGACAGCGATTTTCTTTCTTCTTTCTCTCCTTCGGTCAGCTTGGTCATGTTATTTTTATATTTCTTTTTCGTCAATGTGTATAGTAGATGATAGGATGTTTTTGATCCTCATTTATTTACCAGGAAATATAATATATTTTGCAATTTTTTGATTTATCTTTGTACGATTATGGGGAAAGGGATTTTTGAAGATTCGAATTTTATTTAGATTGTATAGCAGATGATAGGATGTTTTCGATCCTTCTTTATTTACCAGGAAATATATTTTGTAATTTTTGGATTTATGTTTGTTTGATTATAGAGAAAGGGATCTTTGAAGATTCGAAGTTTGTTTGAGTTGTTAGGGGAATTTTCTTTTCTCTTTGTTTCATATGTTTAACAGTTATTAGGAAGTTCCAGGATTTTTATTTTATTTTTTCGAGGGAATTTATTGAAATAATTTTTATATTTGCTTATTGGCAAATGTGTATAGTAAATGATAGGATGTTTTTGATCCTTCTTCGTTTACCAGGAAATATATTTTGCAATTTGTGGATTTATGTTTGTTCGATTATGGGAAAAGGAATTTTTGAAGATTCGAATTCAGTTCAGGTTGTTAGAAGAATTTTCTTTTCTCTTTCTTTTATATGTTTAATAGTTATTAGGAAGTTCCAGGTATTTTTGTTTTATTTTTTGGGGTGAATTTATTGAAATAATTTTTATATTTGCTTTTTGGTAAATGTGTATATTAAATGATAGGATATTTTTTATCTTCCTTTATTTACAGGAAAATATATTTTGCAATTTTTGGATTTATGTTTGTTCGCTTATGAGGAAAGGGATTTTTTAAGATTCAAATTTAGCTTATGTTGTTAGAGGAATTTTCTTGTTTCCTTGTTTAATATATTTAATATTTGCTACAGAGATCCAAATTTCTTCCTTTTTTTTTTTATTTGTAATATATATTACTTTCAGAAAGTATATTTTATAACAGATGAGGGGATATTTTTCAAGACTCGAGTTGTCTATTGGATTAAAACATTTTCAACCTGAATATCCAAGCTATCTTTAGTACTCGCCTATTGAATTGGATGTATTGATTTTAGATCAAATAACAAATAGCAAACTATAAAACCCTGAAATTATATCTTTTCCTCTTACATTAAATTAATGAAACGTACAATATATTTTCCAAAACACGGCGCAAAAATCGTCCCTTAACATATAACAATAAAAGGAACAAATTTACAAATTACACATATTAAAACAACATCGATTATCACCTAATAACTACGACACGAATTATACCACCATCACCTGCGACACACACCAAAACGCACCCCGAAAATTAGATCACGAATCGTTCCAATCATTAATCACCGAAAGGAAAGATATGACAGAATAATTTCCCGATGAAGAAGAATATATGACAGGAAAGGCGGAAGATTAAAAGTAAGTTCATCCCCTTTAACTACACCGCGAACAATGGCGCGCGATTGTCCTCGAGATCGGCCGTTTCGCGTCTGCCGCCCTTTTATCTCGCCAGGTATTCCGCAGAAATTCGCGGGAAATTGGAGTCGAGCGGCGATCGGATCGGTATGCGACGTATGCGCGATAGTGAAAGAGAAATAATGAAACCGAGGCACAGGAAGAGCTACCGTCGAAACGTAACGTGTCCTCCCTTTTTCCTTTCACCGAACAATGAGCATTCCGGTTTGCGGGTACAATTAGCAAGGAATCCGGGGATCGTTCGGTAGAATTCAGATGCTCTGACACGGGGCAAGGGTGAAACCACAGCAACTCCAACGTTTTCTAATCGCGACCACCTCTAATTAAGGCCTGCATCCCGTCCCGAATATCCAATTTTTCTCATCAATTTCCCTATTTATCGAAATTCACTTGCCAATCATATTTCTGCTTAACCCTCTATGAGCCCGTGTAACTTTCAAGTTACATGCTAATGTATGAATATTTTATTAAATACTGCATTTAACTTTATCATCTTGATCACTCCAGTTCGCGATTTTTCTTTCCATATATTTATAATTATTTTTACAATACCTCCCGTGATTCCATTTTTAAAAATTCGAATTCTTTTTCATTTACCGGTTATTCGATCATGATAGATTAGGTCCTCTACGGCCCCCTATGACCTTTTCTCCACAAGATGGCGTGGAAAATTATCTTGTCTATCTATTGCACATTATCTTGGCACAATAGTACAACCGTTGTTAATTCAAACTTTCAATATGAATTCGTTATAATAAAATTGTCAAAACTGCTGAATTTATTGATTAATATTTGCTGATTTTATGTTACGTACAATTCTTATAGCCAAGAAAAATATATATTCGGTTCATAGAGGGTTAACAAACAAA
>NW_016908892.1:258039-276978 GCF_001483705.2 Eufriesea mexicana
GAAGAGCGGGAAAAATTTTCACGGCTGTTTTTTGGCCGCAATGTTAACGGTGCATTCGATGTATTCCGTGGACCGGAATCTCGTAATCTGGTCGCGTGACAATAAATCTTGTCGACGTTATGCACGCGGATTCCTTGCTCCTCTTCTTGCTCCCCTTTCTTCCGTGGCACTTAAGGCCCCGGGAGTAATTGCCAGCAAATATTTCTGGAAGCGTCAGCTGAGAGACAGAAGAAGGAAGAGGGATTGTCAGAGATGGACATGGCGCGGCTTAGAATGCAGGCAAAATGAACTTTCTTTCTTTGTCCTCGCCTCCAATCGAATTCAGCTCCACGCCTTTTTCCATTCCATTCGATTTCCACGTCGATGCAACGGTACAGGGAATCCATGGCGTCGTTTTGGCCGGGCAAATTTTCTTTCTGCACTTCCATGCCAATTTTTCTTCTCGCCGTGGTATACCAGATGCTCACTGTACAAATCGATTAATTCCACTTTTTGAAAAATCCTAAATATAAAAAGTTAGGACTATACCAGGTGCTTTGACACTTAAATTTAAGATTTTTCAAAAAGTGGAGTTAATCGATTTGTGCAGTAAACGACTTACGTGGTAATAATATTGGATAGGTATTGCTTTTCATTTGTATTTTGAGGAGATTAGGTTGACAGCGACTGAGAAATAGGGGAATAGAGTTCTAATTTTACCCCCTTATGGGATAATAACTACGAGTCCAACTCGTTGTGAATTTTTCACGCGAAACACCATAAAGATAAATTATATTCACGATGGATGGAATTATTTTTAGTAATATTTTAGGTCTTTCGCTAGTACATGTGACTATAGTCACCGGCCACGAGATGCCACCTACATATGACGGATGACTATAGTCACCAGTCATAAAAATTGACTAAAAATTAGGACAAGTGCTACCGTTCCTGTTCGCAAAGAATTGCAAGCACTATTGCGATACGATTGCGATTTTTCCTCTTTTTTTTTTCTTTTTTCCTTCAAAAGACTTGGCCTCGAATGTTAAAGACTTCACGATCTTAATGTTTCCATCATTGGCACGGTGCTTCGTTCTACAGAAAAGACTTCGCGGTGATATCCTCCGTAGCGAAAGGGTTAACGAAATTTGTAGAAATTTAAAAAATTTTTAAAATCTTAAAAATAAAAATAAAAATAGAAATCTTAAAAATTATTCAAAAAATTGGAAAACCGAAAGTGTCGACTTTAAATTTAAAAATTCGACCATTTGGGCCACGGTAGGTTTAGCGTTAATATTGGATATTCCTGTTAATTGTATAGCAATAGCGTTGATAAATTAATAATAATATCGTCAAAATATAAAAATATCAATATTAAAAGGTGAAATTTAGGGGTAGAAAGAAAGAATCAGAGGGTATTGGAACTGGAGTTAAGAAAATTCGCGAAGATCGTCCGTTTTCCATTTGTTTCCGACAAAATACTCGCGGATAGGCAGGTTAAGCGTAGCTGAACCCCGTGACCGTATGAATGACGCGACTGCGGCGCGAAAGAAGGCGCAGAAGAAGAGATGGAACAGGAAGGCACGGCGGCAGAAAAGATGGAGCACAATCGGCCGCGAAGCGACAAGTGGTTGACGACTTTATTTTTAGTCGCGCCGCTGTCGCGATTATTCCATTGGCAAAAAGCCGGCGCGATTATTGTCGAAACGCGGCGGGGACGTTATTGCGAGCGATTATCCTTCGGGACGCGGTGACAAGCTGCTTCCAAGCGCGCGCCGATATCGCCGAGGCAATTTTCTTCCGCTTACGTCCGGCTCGACAGTAAACCTACCATGACCTAATGAGAAATTTCGAAATCTTCGTTGAACATTTTTAAACACAGCTTTCGTGATTCTTCTTCTAAAATTTGGAGACATTATTTTATACGGAGGAGGTTAGGAAGTTCTAGATGTACCAAGATTATGTCAAATTTGACGCTTTCATCATTTACATTCGTGATTTTTATTTTAATATATTTAGGGATTATTTTTATTCGATACTAGTACTACCAATCCAATTAAAAAGACTGGACTCAGAATCTTCTATATAACTTTGTTTAAAAGAATTGTTGGGGGGGGGGGCAGGGTATAGGATGATAGCTGGAATTATTGTAAATATATCCCAATTATTTCACAATGTAATTTGTTATTTCATTCTGCATGCAACAGGTCTTTTATGCGAGCTAGATGTCGACTGAGAAACAATCGTTGTTGTTCTCTCTTCGGAAAACTTAATTTTGAGTTATATTTAAATAGAATTAAAATTTAATTTGTTTTAATTTCTATTTAAATTTCTATTTAAATAGAATTAAAATTAATATATTTACTTACCTTCGTCGTATCACTGAAATTAGTATTACCTATGCTGGCTGTATTTAGATACCCATATCAATTTTAGTATTAATTTTAGTGTTAAATCCCACGTGTTAGTAGGAGGTTAACAAAGTCTAGTTGTATCAAGGCTATACCAAATTCAATGCTTTGATCACTTATGTTCACGATTTTTCTTTTATGTGTAGGGATTATTTTTATTTAAATCCTACATCTTATTCGGAGGAGGTTTCCAGGATCTAGTTCTAGAATCTAGGATCTAGTCACACGTCTGCACTCTGACACTCGTTATTTCAAAACTGTCTCTTCTCGAATCACATTTTCTCCCTTTCCAAACTCACTCCCTCTTCAACTGCATTCCTGAACTCACCCTAAGCTCGTAATCGACACATTTGCATGACATATCACCTATTACGATGGAGACCTTCGTTCCTTCATATGCATAAAATTTTCCCTTCCACATTTTTGTTTAAAAATCTTCTTCTATTTCCTCCCCACGTGGTAGGTTCAGTATTAAATCCATAACAGATACTCCACTCATTGTCAGTAGTATTAATTGATACCCTAGCATAAACATTCCTTCCATGACCTATCCCAGTCTACATCTACACATCGCCTACGAAGACTTTTATTTCCACATAAATATTTTTCTTCACATTTCCTTTCAAGGATCTTCTGCTATTTTTCGACAGGTTTAATAGTACCCTAGCATAAACATTCCTTCCCTGACCTATCCCAGTCTACATCTACACATCGCCTGCTACGAAGACTTTTATTTCCACATAAATATTTTTCTTCACATTTCCTTTCAAGGATCTTCTCCTATTTTTCGACAGGTTTAATATTAAATCTACGACAGATACTCGAACGAAAAATTTCCAACTTCGCCAGGTATCTCATTAGACCATCTAATCTAGCCAATCACCCCCCGAAGAGGTATTAATCTCGATGTAGCCATATAAGAGTCAGACGCAGCGTAGGCAGAAAGAAGAAAGGCGGAGCAGCGAGAAGAGGGCAAGAAGCTAGGATCGCAGTCTAGCCGAGTGTTTACTGTTCCGTTGGGTTGTAGATCGCCTCTATCTTCGATCTGGTCGCTCTTCTGGCCAGACTGAAGTTGAATGGCAAAGAAGAACGAGCCACGTTGAAGTCGCCCGTGTCAGCGCGGAGTAGTCGCCGCTGCTCGGCCAAGGATTTACAAGCCGCCGCTGTTCATCCATTATTGGTGCCATCCGCCTTACATACATCGAGAACTCATCGTGCGAGCAGCGTCCGCTTCGGGAACACGCGCGACCGTGACCTCTCGAAAAGGGATTGTACGCGAGCAAGCGGATGGTTTTCGAGCCGCGATCATCGGTTCTCGTGGAATTCGAGGAAACAACTGATCGGCGAGGTAATTGGTGGATGAGGAAAGAAGTCTGATCGACGGGTAGAGGATACAGTCGAACTTCAGCTTTTCTTCCTCCGGTCTTCGTCTCTTTTGGTTAAACGGCGGTAATTACGGCTGGGATTTATCGGCAGATGTGGGTCCACGTGGTTTGATCCATCTTTGGATCTCATTCCGGGCGAGAAGTTGCTCCATGGGTCGCATGGGACTTGGAGGCCTCGATAATTTTGGTCCTGCTGCGGTTTTGCCGACCGAGGCAACGTTCACTGAGCAGAGATAGTTTTCAAAAAATTATTTCGTGCGTATTTTCACCATTGTTTGTATTAAAGGGGCGATGCACCCCCTAAAGTTTGGAGTCCAAAACGTATTTTTTAAAATATCACCGAGTAGAGATAATTTTCAAAAAAATATTTCGCGCCTATCTCCAGCATCCTTTGTATTAAAGGGGTGAAGCATCCCCTAAAGTTAGAGGTCCAAAACGTATTTTTTAAAATATCACCGAGTGGAGATAATTTTCAAAAAAATATTTCGCGCCCATCTCCAGCATCCTTTGTATTAAAGGGGATGAAGCATCCCCTAAAGCTAGGGGTCGAAAATGTATTTTTTGGAATATCACTGAGTAGAGATAGTTCTCAAAAAATTATTTCTGGCGTATCTCCACTATCGTTTACGTTAAAGGGGTGAAACACCCCCTAAAACTAGGAATCGAGAACCTCAGTATTTTGGAATACCTCAGGAGAAGGGGGTGGCGTGGAAATTGGTAGAATTCGAAGATTGCGATTTGTCGAGACAAGTGTATCTCTATTTTCATTATTTGGAATTTTATTCTGAGGGTAAGCTGAGCAATTTTTGGGACTACCAATCTTAGTTTTGTTAAACCTTTAATAATAAATATATTGAGATAGGAATTTATCGAAAGAAGGTAGACATTATTTAGATTCCTCTTAAAAATACCAAGCAGTAACGATTAAGTTTCATACTATGAAAATTCCAATTTTCCGTAGATTTTAGTACCGAGCTTAATAATTCAACGAATATAAATTTAATGGGAAATTTTTTTGGAAAATTTAGATCAACCTTTTGATAATGTGTAGAGTGTTAACGAAGTAGATTTGAGGTTCTGGAGATTCAGTTCTATTGAATTTTTTGGTAGACTATTACGAGCAAGAGATCGGTAGTTAGTCAATGACAAAGTTGTCGGATGCATGTTGGAGTGTAAAGACGAGCTCGGAGATTGTTAGTTGGAGAAAATTTATGCGGCATGTTCTCTGTAAGTTGGTTAATTAGTTACTCCCTCTGGGTACGGTACGCGAAGTTTATGTACGAGGTCACTTGATAAGCCTCGGCTAATTTATGTCGGCTGTATTACACCGGTCATTTCTCTCCTACTTTATTGCTACTCGTTTGTAACAGCAACTTCGTTAGTGATTCTTAATATCACCTTAATAACTTTCACACTTTTTCTTCCTCCGCGATACAATTCCGAATTGATTATAGATATCGGGCAGCAATTATTTCGTGGGAAGAACTATCTCGCATCGTTTCGTATTCTTCTCTTCCTCGAATACGAGTTTGAAAATTCGAAATATCCTAAGGAGTGTAATTAGTACTCTTTAACTATTCTTTCTCGTCCGATATTTTCATAGCAATTACACGAAGCTTATCACCTGTGCAGACCACTTTGGATACAATTTTATTTTCCCAAGAAGTACAATAAGTTATTAACTCATTCTCGCCATTTTACGTGATACCTGTCTATAAATTAAAAACTCACAAATAATTCGATAGAAATAGAGCAGAAATTAAGTAAAGCAAAGAAATAAAATACAATACGTCCCATATTTTCATAGTAATTTCACAAAGTTTATTACCTAGGCTATTTCGAATACAATTTTATTTTCCCAAGAGATAGAATTAGTTATTTACTTATTCTCGCCATTTTACGTGATACCTGTGTATAAATAAGAAATTCAAAAATAATTCGATAAAAATAGCGCAGAAATTAAGTAAAACCAGGATATAAAATAAAATACGTTCCATACTTTCATAGTATTCTAATTTTACCAAGTTCACCACTTATGCGCATCATTTCGAATATAATTAAATTTTTTGCAAAAATATAGATATTAATTTATCCTGGCCGTTCCACGATTCTCGTTTATCCGAAAATCTTTCAAATATCATCCAAACACCTTGCAGAATAGTAAAATAATAACCACGAATTAAAAATTGCATAGAAATAGAAACAAAATAAAATAAAATACCACCGCAATAAAGACTGGAAACTGCAAGGGTGTCGCGATCGGATCATCAATCGTGGCATCTCCCTCGGTGCAGGGTCATTTCTTTCCTCTCCCTTATCCGAATATCTGCGTATGTGGTAACGAGTGCACGAGACAAGCATTATTCAACACTGAGAACACCCACGGTCGCGTGGGCGAGCTGAACACCGCGTCGCGACGCACAGCGGAGGCATACCCCGATCGCAACGCGCACGATCGACATCGGCATCCAAAGGCCATAAAGCGTCGCCCTTCATCCCGGATTTCATCTTACTCGATGAATCGCGCGCCGTCTTTTAATCCTTCCTCGGCTTCGATATCGCCGGTTTAACGGTACCCACGGTCCGATGTCGCTGGAGCTTTGGAATATCACCGTAACGTAATACGTCTGAGAAATTACTGAACGTCGTGCTGGCCCCTTGAAAATTACATTCCCGATGGAAAGATGGCGACAGAACGGTCGGGCATAATCGGTTCGTTCGCTGGAAATGTTAATCTCGCGAGCTGCTGTGAATCGTTCCATGGTGTCCAATCTTCCATGGCTTCTTATTTCATCGGCTTCCCTTTGCCAGCTCCAGCTTTTCATCTTCTCGTGGCCAGATAGATACTTCCCTCTTATCTTCATCTTTTCAGCATTATATTTTTCCTTAGGGTTCCTCAGATTTTTTCAACATTTTTGTATGCTCCTCAGAGGTTATTGACCCTTTGCACTCGAGTGGTAACTCTCGTTGTCAGTCACCGTTTGTTTCAATATCTGCAAGCCTGAGTAACGAGTATGAGACGTTACTAGATTAGAAATAACTCCACGTGAAATATTGAAACGAAATACACGTGATTTTTCCCTTTTATTTTAACATAAATGGTATCACCGAGATAAGAAAAATATAAGAAAAGCTTCGAATTGTTATATTTTTATAACGAGGAAATTTTCCAGTGCACTGGGATAATAATTTGAACAACCAATTGCACTTCCTACCACGTTAAACGTGCAATTGGTACTGCTGATTTTAATCGTCTTACCATTATTCGATAACTTTCCTAATTCTTTGAACTCGAAGATTTTTTCGTTGTAAACAGCAATTCGAAGCTTTTCTTAGATTTTCATAAGCTCGCTGATACTCTTTATGCGAAAATAAAAATAGGAAATCGTGCATTTGCGTGAGAAATATACGAATAGAATTATTTTATCTCGATATTTCTCGCGTAGTTGTTAATATAATTATCATCACTTATTATTTGAGTTACAGCATTCAAACGAATGGTGCCTGAGAGTTAAAATTCAAGATTCAAGAAAAATCAAATTCTTAAAACGTTTCTCAGACATTAAAAGTTTGTCGTACCTTCAAAGGAAATTTCAATTCTTTATATTTAAAAATTTCTTCCATATTTTACACGTTTTTGAAGCTTCCGTGAATTTTCAAAGTTTTCCAAGTTTTCCAGAGGATTTTCGTGTTCCCCGTTCACTCGGTTTCATATATTTTCATTACAACTCTTCTCTTCCTCGCTCAGCGCTATAACTCGACTATTACAACCCTAAGTTCCAAACTTCTTCCATCTCTTCTCTTTCCATTGGAAGGAAAAATCTCTTCATCGAGCAATTTTTCTCCCCACTTCCCTCCCATTTAGCCCCGGTTTTTCCAGCCGGTGTGCAAAGTTTTCCTTACATCCGTTTCCACGCTGCGTAGTATAATACAAACATAATAGTTGCATGGAAAAGGAAGGAGACGAAAGAACGGAAGACGGCAATGTGCAACGTGGCTAGAGGTTGCAGGATAAAGGAAAACTGCCTCTGACAACCTTTGAACCCGCGGTACTTGATAATCATGCAATCATATTCCGTGTAAGAAATTCTCAAGCTAGGATGATTTTAAACGCAATGATGAATAGTTCATCCATAGCCCATCTCGGAAAAGAATCGACATTCAGTATAAATTACCATATTGAATTTAATAGGGAATCACTAATAACCAATTAGCGATTGATAAAACGTGATTTATTATGGCGTTTCCAATTACACGCTATTATATAAATTCGAACTTTTGAATTTCAAAACGTCAGCGCTTTTTTCCCCCTTTCTCCTTTTTTTTTTTTCTTTCTTCTTATCCTTTCTTCTTTTCACAATGGCGGACGTTTGGGTTCATCGTTCCGCGTGCCTCAGGCTCTCCGGCCGTATTGCGCATGTCTCGGTACGCGTATTATACGTGTATTATACTTACACGTATCGCGTTGTCGAGAAATTTTTTAAACGGCGACGTATTCGTTCCATGCTATAACATTGTTTGCCTCTGTGCCGCGAGCAGGATCAGCACGAGAGTACACGTTTAACTTTCGAGGAGAACAAGTTTAGACGTCGAAGAGAATGCACTTGATCGTCAAGGAGGACGTATTCCGTGTTCCACTTTCCGAAGGTGCATTAATAGAACCATTTTACTAGCTGTATTTTCAGCCACGGGCCTCGCCAAATTGATCCTACAATGGTTCCGGTTATTTTCCGACAAGTAGGTTGCAAATACTTTCGATGCAACGCTGTCGATTAAAAATTATTTCGCGTTAAAAAATACGCTCTTATCGCATTTGCTCTTGAATATTTATAGTTTTGATACGATTAAAAATTCTGGGATGAAATTATTTTATTTCGTGTCGTAGGTGGCTTCGGGTAAATTGAAATTTTGGAAAACCTGGTGGAGTGGTTTATTAATTAGATAAGGAGCCATTTTTAATTCCAAAGTTTATTATTCATGTCATTTTTGGTAAGGATCTGGATTTAAATATTTTATTCAGCTCGTTATTAAAAATATTCAAGAATTCTTTTCTATTTTTGAAATATTCCAACGTTATGTTTCCCTTATATTCGAATTTATCAAATTTCGTAATTAAAAAGAATTCCGGGCTGAAATTATTTTATTTCGTGTCATAGGTGTCTTCGGGTAAATTGAAATTTTGGGAAACCTGGTGGAGTGGTTTATTAATTAGATAAGGAGCCATTTTTAATTCCAAAGTTTATTATTTGTTGATCCATTATGGTTTCTTTCCATGTCATCTTTGGTAAGGATCTGGATTTAAATATTTTATTCAGCTGGTTCATAAAAATATTCAAGAATTTTTCTCTATTTTTTTTAATATTTCAATGTTATATTCCCCTTATATTCGAATTTATCAAATTTCGTAATTAAAACATTTCACAAACACGTACCGAAATTCTACGATCCTCCAACTTTCTGGACCAGGCATCTCCCACAGCTGACCAACTCGTAACCAACACCCCGATAAATTCTCAACCCCTGACATCAACAACACACGCGTAGTCTGGTGCATTAACCCCCTGCTACTCTTCTTGTAACATAATTAGCATTAAACAATTTATCTTAGCTTTGATTTTAAATTGCTACAATCTCAGATACCTAAAAAATGAATTTTAATAAAAGAAAATATAAATTCTCTTTTAATCACACTATCATAATTATTTATATACATGTGACATTGTACATACTAATGTAGGATTGAAAGAATCTCTTTTCGAGATCGAATTTTTAAAGACCTTGAATTTTGTAAGAGAATAAAAATAAAAATAGGTCTTCGAGTTTCAAAATTTTCATGAAAGATAGGAAAATGGTAGACGAAGTTCGAGTTAAGAGATAGACGAGCAGGACCGTACCCTGTTGCTTCGGGCCCGTGATGCAAATGCATGGTGTGTACGATGGCGAGCCGACTGGATGGCGAACAAAAATGGCCGCGTTTATCTCGGTGACGTTTATCGGATCGTTAAACCTACATATGTTTGTCTTTCGTGGAAGCGTAAGGAGAGAAGGGCGCGAGCCGGCGACACGTTACGCGAAGACATCGCTGCGAGGGATCGCGTGCAGGGGATCCAACGCGCCTGGAGGTCCTGTCCAAGGATCAGTCGATCAACACCGACCTGGCACACGGGTCCTCCGCATCGGGCTATTTACTTGTCCTTCGATTTAACTGCGACCCGACGCGCGGTGGGAAATTTGACGGCCAACGTCCAGGTCTTCTTTCTACCTGTGTGTATCCTCTTTGCTGGTTGTGTATCTGCTAGGAAACGAAACATTTTGATTTGGTGCATTGGTGCATCGGTGCATCGGTGCATTGATGCCTTGGTGCATTGGTGCTTTGGTGCATTGGCGCCTTGGTGCCTTAGTGCATTGGTGCATTGGTGCCTTGGTGCATTAGTGTTTTGGTACATTGGTGCATTGATGCTTTGGTGCATTGGCGCCTTGGTGCCTTAGTGCATTGGTGCATTGGTGCCTTGGTGCCTTGGTGCATTAGTGTTTTGGTACATTGGTGCATTGATTCCTTGGCGCATTGGTTCTTTGGTGCATTGGTGCTTTGGTGCATTGGCGCATTGGTGCCTTGGTGCATTGGTGCCTTGGTGCATTGGCACCTTGGTGCATTGGTGCATTGTTGCATTGCTGCTTTGATTCATTGACGCATTGGTGAATTAGTGCATCGGTGTATTGGTGCCTTGATGC
The DNA here is from genome assembly GCF_001483705.2 of Eufriesea mexicana. NCBI lineage: Eukaryota > Metazoa > Arthropoda > Insecta > Hymenoptera > Apidae > Eufriesea > Eufriesea mexicana. The sequence continues at coordinate 268,547 of NW_016908892.1, forward strand.
ATTGGTGCATTGGTGCTTTGATTCATTGATACATTGGTGCATTGATGCATTGGTGCCTTGATACATTGGTGAATTGGTGCATTAGCGCTTTGATTCATTGATGCATTGGTGCATTGATGCATTGGTACATTGGCAGCTACTTTGATAGAAACTCGAACAAAAATTCTATTTTTGAGAATTTTAATTTCCGATATTTATTTTTCTCTTCTCTAATTGCTATATATGTTTGTCAGGAAACGAGAGATTTCAATTAGATGCATAGATTCTAATTGCGAATTTTTATTTTCAATATTTATTCTTCTTTTCGCTTATTATTATGTTTATATGTTAGGAAATCAGAAATTCTAATTACGTGCGTAGACCTCAGGGGTACTATCTAGAAACTAGAATACATTTTGCAAAATTTTATTTTTAATATTCATTTTCTTCTTCTCTAATTGCTGTGCGTATTTGTGAGGAAATGAGAGATTCTAATTAGGTATATTGGAGAAGAAAAATTAGATCCTCACGGTACCAACTTCATCGCGAATATCGGGACGTATTCTTCTTTCCATTGATTGCTATATTGACTTTAATCGAGCGAGTAAAGGAAACGAAGATTTATCTTGAAAGTATATTCCAATTTGCTATTCCTGTATTTCTGTGATTGGATACTTTCGGTTTTTAATTAAGATTTCGAGAATTAAATTCGCAGTGATTTTCCTTCCAGTTATGGTTCACCGATCAATCTTCATCTATTACAGACAACTATAAGAATTTCCGAAGAATCCCATAGGAATTTCAGCCACCGTAACAGCGAAAATCAAGTCGATGTGAAATTCGGCGGCCGCGAGTTTCGAATGGCGCGGCAAGAATCCGCGCAGGCGCACACGTGAGCCGCGCAGTGGCGGGAAAAACGAAAGAAGGAAAATCGCTCGATCCCGCCAGCGAACGGCAGCCGGGGTTTTCGCGTATCGATGACGCAACCATAACGGCGCGAATATTTCTGCGATTACGCGACGTTCCTCCACGTCGACCTTAACCCTTTCTCCACCGGTCTCGCAATCTTTCTCTCCCTCACCCTCTCTCTCTCTTTCGTTTATAGCGATGACACGCGTCTGTATCTACGGTGCAAAGCTGTACGAATTTATTTTGTTTAGATCTCTGCTGACTGCGGAATGCCATCAATCGCGCGGTGATCGATCGTCATGGAAATTGCGACTTCGAGACGTCGAACTCGGCGGTGGGGAGTGGATGATCGTCATTCTCAAGACGTTCGATGAATTACCATCGAGGATCCTGAACGAGTATGATTTTATGTTTCTTTTTATAGTGAATCAGCTGTGTTGACTCGAGCCTCTATTTTTGGGATTTCTTTTTCTTTTTATTTTTCAGAGTAATTATTAACCCGGCATGATCAATTCTCGGGAATATTTTGTCATCGCAGGATGACGAACGAACTTCTTCTCCTCCCTTTTGTATTTGACTCGCATTTCTACTCGGTGAGTTTTATCGTAATTTTCAGCTGGTTTTTGCGAGTGTCAATTATATAACGAGAGTTATATATCTAGTCGTCATAACATGATTTAATGGCTAAATGTGTTAATTGAGTCATCGAGAAGTGAATTGCAGGTGTATCCTTTGTCTTTTGTTCGTATTCGTTTCTTTTTAGCACGATTTCCTTGAATTTGCCAATTTCTCGATTTCTCTCGCCGATGTATAGTTTCGTGTACTCGTATTTTTAAAGTCGAAATGTTCGTCTGGTGTTTCCACGAACTAATGAAGCGGAAATTCAAACGAGGTTGAACACTGATTTATAACGATGGCGTATCACTGTCCAATTAGGAACGGATGTAAACGAAGCATAGATAACATCTGAAGAAATTTAAAGTAACTGTTCATGAACTACAGTTTCATACAGTATTATCATTAATTAGGAGCTAATCGAATTAGAACGAAATCGATTATGAACAAGGTCCGAGCCGCTTTTTGTATTACGAAAAGTATATTGCTTCTGTCAGTAGCGCGTCATCGATTAATTAACGGTGGAACAGTGTGCAAGAATTTCCGAAATTGCGAAATCAAATTCCATTCCGTACACGTGTGCTATTAATCGAATATCGATTTGAATTTTTCGCTTTTCTCGTCGATGATGCGCGTGCTTCTCAATAAACAATGATTCCACGTAGTGTGGTATGATCGGATTAATAGATCAAAAGGGATTTTTGATTTTGATTATATTTTATATTTCTTAGTGGTATAGAGTAAATGGAGGCTCGAGGTCTTCTATGATGCGTGGTGCACACGGTGGACTGTCAAAAAGTGTGTCCGTATCCCCTTCGGCAAGGTTTTCATAGGCTCTATGACAGCCCATTGCATCACTCAACCCTGCTTCGAGAATTGATAAGCTGGATGGCTCCTTGAAGCAAAGATAGACCTCGATGCAGAGTGACGCCATCCAAATAAAGATTCCTCTCATAGTAATGCATTCGTCTTATTGGTTTATTAGATTTTAATCACAACTTGGCCAAATTACGTGGAATATTTTATACGTATTTCGAATAGGATATTTTTGTCCTATTTGTGAGAGTATGCGAGCTTTGGTTACCGATAAGGTGGCGTGAGTGACGAGCACGGATCTTCGCGGTGAATTAACAAAGAAGGCAAGGCCCAGTGTTAAAGGGGCAGCCCGAAGAGCGGATGAGAGAATTTTACGTGACAGACGAGATCAGCGTATGGTAAGAACGAAAGAATATTGTATACAACGTAATAAAGTACAATCGACCATCGAGTAATATAATAATAATAAATTTAACACGTTAAGCGCCACGCTGGTCCCCAGGGACCGACGCTAGACTCTCCGTGCGGGCCCTGCCGCAGACTTAGTTCCCTATTAGCTCCCTATCACGCGTATCGGTCCTTGCGCATTGATTGTGAGACTAGATATTTTGCTTAGGTGACGTCGGATTTTGTTCAATCAATGCTTAAGAAAAAGAATACGATATTTTAGGTATAGTTAATGTAATATATTAAAACAGGATAAACCAAGGTGTGGTTTGGATTTACATTCGTTAAAAAGGGTGCTAACTTTTGGTAAATAAAATTCTTCGCCATCTAAATTCGCCATCTTTGGACCTAGTGTTTGGGAATTTCTGTTATAACAATTAATACATTGTATCTCTGAGTTTTATGAAGACTTCGACTGGGCCTGAACGGAACGGCAAACAAAATGGACTGGGCGCTTAACGTGTTAACACAGCCCTCGCTTCTCCTCCCCTTACATATTTTTGTATTATACACTTATTATCGCATATCATCTTTCTTTCTATTTCTCATAAATTTTGGAAGATTCTGTACCTGGTAATCAAAACTATACGCGGTAACTAATAACTTAGACAGCAGGGACTAGATCATTTTCCACGCTACTTTATCAAAATTCAACACGTATGTCGAACTTTCCCCCTCTCCTTTTCCCTTTCTTTTATCCTCTCGAATGTCTGTTATCAATGAAGTTTGAGAAAATTAAATTTCAGCGATCGAATAGATCCCGTGCCTCGTAAATCCTTCGTCCGTGATCCATTAACCCCGTATCGTACGTTTCGAGTCCGTAGATTCGATATCGTGGTCATATAAAAATAAACTTGCAATTTTCTCGCGAACTTTTTAATTTTACCCTTGATTTACGAGCCAATAATATTCCCTTGAAATACGGCGAATAAGATATTCAGGTCTTTCAATTTGCCGTATTTTCAGCATGCGTCTTGAGTTCTTTATGGCTGGAAAATAATTGAATCTTCGACGAAGTTGCTCGGTACCATCGTGCCGTTGTAATTAGATGTTTACAATGCCTCCTTCGGCAGCCACTCGTTGCAGCTAATTACGCGATACTTTTACGTTATACTGTTGCATTGTTGCTACTAACTGTCCATTATCCTCGCCGATAGCTCCTCCGGGCTCCATCGCTGGGACACGTTGCTTCGCTTACCTCTTCATCACGGTAGCTAATTATATTATGCTAATCTACACGCCTATATCATACTACGTCACTATTTCTCCATTCTTCGCGCACCATCCCCGCCGAACGAATATCCCAAGCGACATAAACGCGCGTGAAACGGCAAATTATTCACTGCCATCGAGAAAATAACATCCGACCTTCGAACCGACTATGAAAAACCATCTGCCTCGACGATAATAAACAATAACGTTAGAGCCCAGAACGAAATACCCGAAGGAACGATTGACTTTCGAGGAAAGAATACTAACGTCTTTCATTTACACCTGAGTGCCTTCAGCACGACATTTCGATTACTATTAAACATGTATACATTGTACGCGACAAAACGATAGCCCAGACAATAGTAAGCCACTCGAGTAATTTTAAAACAAAAATTCGCGCGCAAATCGGAGATTAAAAATCGCAGAGATACGTCGTATTAGTCTCGAGGGGAACGGCCATTAATCTCACGGAACGGCCATCTTGTTGCGCGTCGCGCATGCGTACCGTAAACTCGAATTCGCTTCACGAATGGATAATATTGAAGTGTAGATGGAAAGATTATTTATTTATTATTAGGATTATTTATTTATCTACATTTGTCTATATTTTTCCGACTGTTTACATTGGTTATGTCATTACGTATAAGTAGATGGCATAGTCACTCGTATTATCCGATAGATCGGTAATGATGTATTTCACATGTACCGACAGAGAGTTTTACCATCGTAAATCCGGAGTAAATCTGGAATAGAAATCGAATTCTCGATAAACCGATTATCCCGTGCCTCGATTCCTCGACGGAGCTTTCGGAGCCGAGGTCGAACGGCAATTTAGATTATGAATTATGTAAAATTAAGTGGGACAAAGGACAAAGGTTGGCCGGTGCGCTGCGAGGCGAGCAACGTGCCGGCCAGGCGATGAATCAAACAACAGCCTCATCAGGACTACGCCGCTGGGTATTTGCGATTAGTGTCCATTCGACGCCGTCTTAAGGCCACCTTTTCCCATGACGACTCATTGTTACGGTACTCGCGTGACTTTTTCACCCTCGGACATCGGTGAACGCGCATGCGCCAGAGGACGAACTCGCGGCGGAAACGGGTTATTCCAGTGGAGCCTTTTGCCCGGTGACCTTTCCAGGTGGCGGAATTTCTCTGCCCACGGGACGTTCCGCCTTTTTCATCCTAGTCGATATTATTACCCTACCCTCGACCTCCTTCGCCGCGCCGCGCCTTTTGTCCATTCATAACCCGCTTCCCTGTAATCTCCGGGAGCACGATGATAGGAGAAAAAGAGAAGGAGAGAGGGAGAGAGTATGGCCTGTGAGAAACGTTTTCAGGAAGATTCGAAAAATTATTGAAATTAGACACCTAGGAATTGGAATTGGTTTCTGAATTTTGGTGAGAGCTGTTGGGGGATTGGTTTTAGATATTCGCCTGTAGGTTTGGGTTAGGTACGAGGTACGGAAGGTAGGAGGATCCTGTGTCAATTTGGAGACGACTCGAAAGGAAATTAACACGAAGTGACACGAACCGATGATCAGGGTAGGTCACGACTTCTATTTCCACCCTTTAGGTTCAACCTTTAATAACTTCTTAGCAGTAAATTTACCAGGGTGAAATGACCGGTAAATGTAGAAGAATTAGAATCTTAGAAAAATGGAATGACAGGAGACATTGGAAAATAACGTTAATTTTGGAATTTCTGATGAGTTTTGAAAATAGTGATGTAGACCATACTAGGTTTAATACTTAATTACGATTATATAAATTTACACATATCTCCAATCCACTATACATATACATCTCAATAAATAACACAATTTATTGTACTCTTAAATATTAAGTTTATTTTAAAAGAAGCAAGAAGCTATAGACTTATAAATACAGACGATATGACTTATCTAAAATTCATCAACAGACCAAGCTCTAAATCTCAATCCCAGACCAAAATCTCACAAAGGAGCACCCTTAAAAATGCAATCCCTATAGGGACGCAAAAATTGTCCACGTCTGTACGAATTCTCACTGTTACTAAATTTGTTTCAGAATTTTCTCCTGGGCTGCAAGAATTGGACTTCGAGGAATAAAAGCTGGGGCCCCCGAAGCCACCGAAATTCATCGACAGCGAATCAACGCGATCTGGTTCGATGACAACGCAGTGAAACCCTTCAGAAGCATCGACGGAATGGGAATCGGAGGGAGCAAAGGTTGCCAGCGCGGTGAGGGATCGTGAGCTGCAGGTCGGAAGACGGGACCAGGACGATCGTCGTCGTCGATACTGCGGAATGACCACGAACCGGGCCCTTTTCCGTTGGAAGGTCGGGGGACGTACACACGGTTCCGGGTGTACGTCGAGAGACGGCCTAGGCATTGACATTTCGGCGAGTGCCGCTGCTAATGAGACTCCTTTATGCTAATCGCTCGCGTGCTCGCTCACTTCGGTACCCCGCTCGCGGCTCATGAATTTTATCGGGGGCCTTCATCATTTTCTTCGTTGGCTTGGAACCGCGATTGAGTCGTCAGAGCGAGAGAAGGGGCCCGCCTTCCGTTACCACGAACCACCGTGGCCTGGTCCAAGTCGGGAAAAATCGAACCTTTCGCTTGCTTCGCCGTGCACGAGCACCACGACCGTCGGATACCAGATGCTGGACGCAACGCGGATCGTGAGAAATGCATTCGTACCCCCGATCTTCGCCGCGCTCCCCCTGGAATCCGCAAAAGAATCGGCCCTGACGATTGCTTGCCAATTTGTCCCAACCGCCGTTCGCCATTCGTTAGATTTTTAATGGAAACGAGGCCCAGTTAGGGCCCATTTATGGTCCAGTTAGGGCCCAATTGAGATCTCGACTAGGTAACAGAGACTGAATTCCTCAGTCTCTGAAGTCATCATCCAAATCGAGTTAGAGACACGCAATTTGGAAACGAAGCAAGGTGAAAAATTGTTCCCCTTCTCGAGCTAGAATTAAATTAGAAATTTTTCAAAGATGTGGAAGCTTTCTGTTTGTTTCAAGGATCAGGATAATGCATCGAAACTTTAATTAAGTTAATCCCTTCGTCTGCGATATCGTATGAGACTCGTGGTAAGGAAATCGGGTCGAATACGAGTATCACGAGTGAGAGACGTGATTCTTAGATAGGGCTCCATGTTAACATCACTGAGTCAGGCTGTTGGTTCATTTTCGTCGATGTCTTTCTGGCTCAACGTGTGAGTGACTTTGTCATTGATTATGACACACGTCATTGGAACTTAAATCGCAGAGCAAATAGTTAGAGACATGTCTCTTAGAGATCAGCCAACTGATCTAACAAACTTACCCCGTTCTCGTTTTAAAAATTGAAGTACTGCAGTTGTCGTTATATCTTAAATCCTAGAATCTACTAATACCGGTTGAGATCACGTACACGCATTCTAGAAATGGAGCGTGAAACGATGGAATGCTTCCAGACACACCTCAGCACGAAATCTGCGCGAAAGTCACCCGCGCAGCGTGCAACAGTTTCCCCGGCGACTGGCCGAACGAATTCCCGCAAATGCTCAAGGACGATCCTGCCATTCGAAGGATCGAGAGTCGGTATCCCTCGAATGTCGCGTAAAAACTCGCGACACCCCATGGAGAGCAGACGGTGGCGCGGAAGGTTCAGCCCGGCGCGTGAAAAGGCAGTCTGAGAAGCAGAAGGAGCATCGGGAAGACGAAGAAGAAGAAGAAGAAGAAGGAAAGCGAAGTCAGGACGAACGGCCCTGAAGGATTACGAGAATCCTCCTCTTCTCCTCCTCCTTCCTCCTCTCAGCGAGCACGTACACGCGGAACCTTGACAAAGGAGGCTTCTTCCCGCGATGTCGCGCAATGGCGGCGAGAATTAAGCCAGGCGATAGCTCGAAGGCCGGGTCCTTGGCATAACGAGTCACGAGTCAGGAGCAGGCAGTCACGCCCCGCCGTGAGAAAATTAATCGATATAGATTTTTGCTCGGTTTCGCGCGCTGGCTACCATAAGGCTGGCCAGACAGAGGACTCTGAAGACAGCCAGACGGACCGGGAGGACTGAGAGGTGCGTCGTCTGGTATGCGAGCATCGCGGGCCTCGACACAATCAGCCCGTAACAAATGGACGCGAGGACCTTATCCTCTGGCTGTCGTAATAATAAAGCGACGGATGCCGCAATCGCGTTCGCGCTCGATTAGTAACGATTATGCGCTATTAAACGGCAGCAATTACGGCGAGTTACGGATCTACGCAGAGGCACTCGAACGTCCTTGCAAGGATGAGCCGCCATCTCGTCCATCTCGTCCACCATCTCGACCACCGGAGACCACGGGAATTCTCGGGTTAGGAAGAGCCGGGTCGCAGCGTCCCGTATTGGCTTTCGTTGCTTCGCTTCGCTCGCCGAGCTATGGCGGACGTTTGTCATCGGACGCTGAATGCGATCTGATAAGGATTCTTTTCTTCACGCTG
>NW_016908892.1:278733-290114 GCF_001483705.2 Eufriesea mexicana
CTTCGGCTTTTCTCACCTTTCGACCGTGCTTTCCAGGAACTTAGGATAAGCTTCTTAGATTTTTATGCATTTTATTAGTTAATAATTATCGGATAGACGAGAAGCGATTACTTCTAAGAGGAAACTTATACAAATTTCTCAATTCCCAAACCTGACATATCCAAAGATGGGTCTTCCTCTGCCAAGAATGACAAAGCGAAGGCTTCTAATGGTTTCTAGGTTCAAAATTTTGACCAAATCCTCGTCAACCCGTGACAAGAATAAATCGGTTAATGTCTATCCAAACTTCCCATTTCCTAAATCTGACGCATCCAGAACCTAACCTCTCTCCAGAGCCCTCAAAAACGGATTAAAAGACGAGAGATCATCGACACCTCGACCCTCGAACTGTGAAATCATCTGGCAACGTTATTTCCGATGTGGTCAGCGGACTGTCAAGCGTGACAGGCCGCTTCCTCGAGCAAAGTCTCGTCAAACACGTCAGAGGCCACGCATTAGGAAGAGGCCAGGTATCTTCGGATCGAACCAGGTATCTTCCGTGTCGTAATCGCGCCAATGACGCGAATTTTCGTCGACTTTGCGCAACCTCGTCCCACGCGCGAGCGTTTTCTTCGACTCGATCACCTTTCTCAGACCTTGGTCCTACCAGGAAGCTCTCCAGAACGCCTGGAGTGGTAGCCGAATTCGCGTCTCAGACGGACACCTGTGATGCAGCTGCGGATGCATAACCGATCGTTCCTTCGTGGTTTCATTAAACTCAATGACGAATGGCCAGCGAATCGCCGGCACATGCGCTCGTCAATCACCGATCCAGCGCCGATTGGTAACGAGCTGTCGCCTGGAAAAGGGAAAATGGGCCCGGTTCGGGCAACAGGATTCCGGGAAGCTGCCGGTTTTCGCAACGACTCAATCGAAACGCGCGCAGCTGCGCTTCCGTTCAACCTCATCCGCGCGACGTCTCAATTTAGCTCTGATCTTATTTGGTCCACCGAGCGACCACTTAATTGGCTTTCGCCTAGGATTTCCAGGATGGCTGATACACTCGGTTCGCTAGGCTTCTGACAGGGATCGTTGCGATTCTAGGAGACTCCTAATGAAGATCGACCATCGATCTGGCATTATGGGCGCCGAAGGTCTGCGCTGATCGTGCCTTTCATTGCACTGTTATTCATGGCATTGTTACTGCACGACGAGGTACCTGGCTCTTAATTATCTCTAATTTCCGCGCTCCGCTGTTGTTTCTCTAAGTGGTTAGCAACAAGTTTTCGTGGGATAGAATAGATAGTTTAGGGTCTTCGGAGAATATTTGTATTTGTTTTTCTCATAACAAAATGGCGAAATTACATCCGAAGTAATACGTATTACGATACAAATATTTTGAACATGATACGACCCTTTTCGAAAAGTTTCTTTTCCATCAATGGCATCAGTTGTTATTCGCGGAGGTTACGATGCGAGTGTAATTTTTCGAAGGGATTGTTAAATGGTATGAACAAATTTTTCAAGTTGGAGCAATTTTTCGTGGGATAGAGATTTAGGATATTCGAAGAATATCTGTATTTGTTTCTCTCATAACAAAATGGCCAATTCCCATCCAAAGTAATACGTGTTACAGTGCAAATATCTTGGAGATTGTACGTCCCTTTTCGAAAAATTTCTTTTACATCAGTGGCATCAGTTGTTGTCACCTTTCTAAGTATTTAGCGGCAATTTTTCGTGGGATAGAGATTTAGGATCTTCGTAGAATATCTCTATTTGTTTTTCCCATAACAAAATGGCGAAATTCCATCTGAAGTAATATGTATTTCAATGCAAATATTTTGAAGATGATAGGTTCCTTTTCGAAAGTTTCTTTTCCATCAATGGCATCAGTTGTTATTCGCGGAGGTTACGATGCGAGCGTAATTTTTCGGAGGGATTGTTAAATGCTATGAACAAGCAAATCGGAAAGATTGCTTAATGTTTTATTAATAGAGCCTGTGTGATCTGTACAAATTGTGGTACAAGGACTCCGTTCGTGTCTTTTCCACGTCACGATCCGATGAATTAAACGATTCTTCCGGTCAGCAGAGGCTGGAAATCTTCTTACTTACTTTGGCTCCGAGCCCAAGTACTCTGTGAAATTTATTCAGTTTGTGCAGCGGTATGTATATCGATTGAATGGCATTTACATAGTTTAGGAGGGTAGACTTGAACCGACGACCTGTAATGTGTACTTAAATATAACGTACGTGGTAATAATTAGGTAGTTAATTATCGTGTTAAATTCTTAAATAGTATTTTGAAACACATTTAATTATTATATTACACCGAGTCAATAATATCAAGTATAACTAAGATAGATAATAATAATTAAAATACCATGGTGTTTTAATTACATTATCATCAGATAATAGTGAATATCATTTACCAAATAAAATAGTCCGTATTAATTATTTTGCAAGACCATATTAACCTCGTATATTTAATTAAATGTCAATCAAAATCCATAAGGCATTGAATTTCTCATAGTAATACTATTTATAACCACTCTAAGCTGCATATACTGACGCTTTTAGTCTCTCCCAGTTCACTAGAGTAAAACAAACTCCAAGTGCAAAAATTTATGACTCAGCCTGTACGACACTCTCCATATCTCTCTGCTTCACAGGAGAAAAACGAATTACAGATGCGAAAATTTATAATCCCCTCTCATAAACGGCAACACAGCTAAAATCGAAGATCATCCGACACGAATTACCCCCACTCCAACGTTCTCGAGTCGTAACAACCGATCGGCATTACGGACCATCAGCTAATAAATCCATTAATCATCATTCTCGTGCAACCTTTCAGCGAATCATTTCCATGACCCGAACGCGATTATCTAAAACCCCGTATAAAAATCACCGTTCCACCTGCAACGTTTTATTGCCCCAATCCCGGAGTCGCGTTAAAACCGGCAGCCGAAGGAGTAAATACGACGATCTACGCGAAGACGAGACCGCGAGGAGCGATTAAGAGCCGTGCGAAAACGTCGTGTTTACAATCGTAAAGCACTGTTAAATGGACGAGGCAAGTTGGCAAATTTTTACGACACCGGGAACCACGACCGGGTCGGCTACTTCGAAGCTTTGCATCGAGGCACGACGGACGATAAAACGAGCGGCTTCGTGGTATTTTATTGAAATCGGAATTACAAGGCGTCGGAATGGCCGAGGCCAGCGAAAGTGACGTCACGCGCGATGATAATCATCGTGGAACACCGGAGCCTTGAGGTGTCCGCGCGTCCTCGTGCCTGCCGAACGTCTAACGATCTATCGATCCCGCGTTTCGTCCGCGTTCCTGCAATCCGAGGCGTCGAAACGTGCACGAAGATGGCGGACCTTGGGTGTCAAGGTCAAGGTGGAAATTCGACCGTGTCTTTGATGACACGATGCATCCTCCATTTTTTATTTCCTTATTTTCTTTGGCAGTTGAACAATTATTCTTAGTTGTGGAATTTTGTGTGATTGGAATTTTCAGGGAAGCCAGGGTTACTTTAAATCTCAGTGAGTCGACATCTTTATTTTTCTGGTGACTGAACAATTATTATAGCGTTGGAATTTTTGCAATTAGAGTTTCTAAGAATTGCACAGATATTTCAAAATTCGGTGAGTCGAAATATTTTCTTTTTCTTGACAGTTGAACAATTATTCTTAGTGCTGGAATTTTCTGTAATTGGAATTTTCAGGGAAGCTAGGGTTACTTTAAATCTCAGTGAGTCGACATCTTTATTTTCCTGGTGACTGAGTAATTATTACAACCTGTAATTGGAGTTTTCAGGGAAACCAGGGTTACTTTAAATCTCAGTGAGTCGACATCTTTATTTTCCTGGTGACTGAGTAATTATTACAGTATTGGAATTTTTGGCAATTAGAGTTTCCAAGGTATGCACAGATATTTTAAAATTCGGTGAGTCGAAATATTTTCTTTTTCTTGACAGTTGAACAATTATTCTTAATGATGGAATTTTCTGTAATTGGAATTTTCAGGGAAGCCAGGGTTACTTTAAATCTCAGTGAGTCGACATCTTTATTTTCCTGGTGACTGAGTAATTATTACAGTATTGGAATTTTTGGCAATTAGAGTTTCCAAGGTATGCACAGATATTTCAAAATTCGGTGAGTCAAAATATTTTCTTTTTCTTGACAGTTGAACAATTATTCTTAATTGTGGAATTTTCTGTAATTGGAATTTTCAGGGAAACCAGGGTTACTTTAAATCTCAGTGAGTCGACATCTTTATTTTCCTGGTGACTGAGTAATTATTACAGTATTGGAATTTTTAGAGTTTCCAAGGTATGCACAGATATCTTAAAATTCGGTGAGTCGAAGTATCTTTTCTTTTTTCCTTGGTGGTTGGATAATTATTCTCAGTGCTGGAATTTCCTGCAATTAGAGTTTTCAAGGGATCCACAGCTATTTTGTAACTCGATAAATCGAAATCTTCTCTTTTTCTTTTTTCTCTGAATTTAGTGTCGCATCGAGGTCATTAACGATAGATTTAAATTTCTAAATTTAGTGATACACTTCGTGGGTCTTTAATTCCTTGCACTCGAATATAACAATTCACGGCTTTCACTATATTTCTCTAAGCTCAAAGAAAAAAGAAGATCAATATTTCACGATTATTTCCTTCTAATCTAATTATTGCCTCACTGCCTATTACTTAATTTTCAAAGCCAGCCCTCGAATGCAAATAATCAAATATCGAACAATATTTTCGCTATTTTTCTCTGAAACTAGAATCGTATTTCGTCGAAATCACGATACCACTAAAGTTCGTACAATTTTAGATGACGAAAATCGTTTCCAAAATCCCAAAATAAAACATCCCATTCCACGGTGCGATTTTCGAACCCCTCTTCCCGTGAATTTCAACAAAACCATGTCCCTAGAAACAACACCTCGGCGAAGCATTCGCGGAACGAAAGAGTGCGAAAGCTGGTCTAAAAAGTGTCCTAAAGAAACTGTGATAAATGGGAAACGATCATTTACGTGGCACTTTTCGCGCGATGGCCATTAACGAAGCCGCGGATAAAAATGCCGAAAGAATATGCCGTGCTCGTTGCTCGAAATCAATCAACCCCTGTAAGTATAGGCTCAAGTGGCTCACTTATGGCGAGCGTCGGAGGGGAGAGGAACGGTAATAATATTAGCAGTGATAGAGGTTAGCGCTAACGACGATCAAAGTAGCAGAGATTATAGCGGTCGGCGTAATGAAAATCGTAATGATAGGAAGGTGTTAGCGGGGATAGTGATAATGGGAAGAAAAATGACGGGGGACGCGGGGGGCGCGGGCCGCGAGATTAGGTTGATGACAGTAATATTAATAACGGCGATCGAGGCGGCGATGACGGTGGCATAGTAACGGAGGCGATGGCGTTAACGGTGGCTAGAGCGACGGTAATATACATAGCAGTATCAGAAGTAATAAAAGTGGCAATAAAATGAATAGAAAGGCGAGAAGAAATAACGATAGTAGGTGTGGAATGGTATTAAGTGTAATAGAAGGAGCAACGGAAGACGCGGTGTTCGTAATAAAATTACGATGTCATTATGATTACGGTAAAAGAAGCAACGGAAGAAGTGGTAACTACGGTGGCACGAATGGCATTAAAAACGAGCACAAAAACCGCACCAAGCAGATGGTAATTATTAACACCGAAGGAGTAAGGTCTAGTTGTTAAATACGTTCGTTTTATTCTATCATGGTATTTCGTTATTTCGTTATTTTATTATCAACGCTCAACCTATCGTGGCCTAAACTTTCCCTTAAAATTCCGCGTTCAACGTAACTCATCTCTGTGATTATTCTTCCAATATACAGGGTGCCCCAATAAAGGTAGTACAAACAGGAAGGGGGTGATTCTACGCGAAAAAACAAATCGAAAGTAAAGAATAAAAATTTTTCATTCGAAGCTTCGTTGCCGAGAAAATCGACTTTGAATATTCACCGGGTATGCGCGCAATTAACTAGAGTTTCCATGAATGGACTATTAGTACACCAGCGTACTCCCTGAATATTTAAAGCCGATTTCCTCCATAACGAAGCTTCGAATCAAAAAATTTTGTTCTTCATTTTCGATTCGTTTTTTCACGTAGAATCACCCCCTTCCTGTTTATACTAACCTGTACCCTGGGATACCCTGTATAATAAATCTTTCAGCGTCCCCCTTTATTCCATTTTTTAAAGATTCTGCTGCTTTTTCACCCACCGGTCATTCGATCATGGTAGGTTTAGTGTTGATTGTTATTTAATTTAATATTTAATAATAATAATTTTATTCCATTTTTATTTTATTTTCTGTTGTAGAATTAATAGTTGCATCTAGGAAAAAGGGAAAAGTGTAAGAAAACGAATTCGATTATTGTCTATTAATACCGACGTCTATTAAATAACCAGTTTCATGCGTTTGATTAATGCAATGACTCGATTACTTTATTTAAATATTTGGCTTAGTCAGGGACGTATATATTTGAGGAGTATTCTCGTAATTTTCTTCCGTGTAATTACCGGTTAATCTATTCTCGTCTGCTCAGAGAAGACGTTTCTAAGTTGTTTGCTATACCTGTACACGATCCTAGGAGAAAATGGCGAGCATTTCGCAATTTTCCTTCTAATATAAACATAATTAATTCGTCCACATAATCAGGATGTTGAGAAGAGGATACGAGACTTTAGGTATCAACCGTTTTCGTAATCTCGTATTTGATTTAACAATCTCAAATATTTCTCACGTCAAAGTCTGCACATACGTGGTTTGTTTGCCATAAAGTAGCGAGCGGAATAATTAGATACGACTCGAGAACGGAAGAAAAATTTCTCCTGCTACCTTTGCCCTTTTGGAGGTCTCGAGAACGAGAGATTCCTGTGTAATAGTCGCGAGTCTCGTGTACGACGTGTCCTTGTAGAAAATAGAAAGATGAATCCCCTGACTTATAATCGCGTGCTGTTTAGATCATCCTATTTCCTGACCTCTGACATTAATACGTTTTCGTCGTGTAATTTCCAACACTGTGTAATTTAACTGTTCATAGTCTTCAGACAGATCTATCTACAGGTGGGTTTCTACACCTGTTATGGGGAGTTAAATGTATAATAAAAGAGAAGAAACAGGGACAGAATACGAAGTGGAGAAAATTCTGAAACACACGAATTGTTAAAGCTCTATCCATTGTCTTTATTCGATATTCAAAACGAGGTTAAAATATCCTAATATATATAATTAATAAATAAACACTTAACCCTTTGCACTCGAGAGATCACCCTCAGTCGCCATTTTTATTTTATTTTGGAATTCAAGAAAATTTCGAAGGTTGATATTCATCGAAATAATTCCATTTGTTAATTTATACACAATTTTATATTTACTATTTTGAGAAATATCGTCGACTTCGTAGCAGGAAACCTTTGAATTGCTATTTTCTTCTGAAAATCGCAAAGTGCAAAGGGTTAATATTCTGTAGAATTTATCTTCACTTAATATTCGAAACAAAAATAAAAGTCTTGAATTTTCCTCGATATCTCTTACCAGAAAATATATAAATAAATAAATAAGCACCAAATGTTCTATAAAATTGATCTCCACTTGATATTCAAAACGAATTTAAAACTCCAATTTTCTTCCAATATACATGCCTCTTATCACAAAACGTATAATTAAATAAATAAGCACCAAATGTTCCATAAAATTGATCTTCACGTGATATTCAAAGCAAACTTAAGACTCCAATTTTCTTCCAATATACATACCTCTTACCACTAAATATATAATTAAATAACCAGTTGAAGTCCCGTGAAATTTATCCTCGATGAATATTGGAAACAAGAGTAAAACGGTCGATTTTTTCTGGAATGTTTCTACGTCTCGGCGTTAAATAAACCAGCAACCACGTTCTCGAAAACAAGGACGTAAATCAGGCACGCGTTTCCACGGCCACTCTCGTTGCCATTCGTGCGGATGTTTGTTTGACAAAGCTCGTTGACAGCTTCATTCTTGCCGCGTTAAAAACGTTTGTCTTTCGCAACGGGATTATCCGGCAAATGAGTTTCCTCTTTTCCTCGCGCGCGGCGGCCGCCGCCATTTTCTTCTCTTTTGCACACGTATCGCGGATTATGGTCGCCCATTTATATAATGCGTTAATTTCTATGCTAAGTAAATATGACTGAACGTATGAAAAATGCCTAACGCGTTTGCAGCCTCGTCGAAGAAGGCTCGACGATGAAAAGAAAAGAATCGGTATTTAATTATCGCGCGAGCCGCGAGCGTTTAATTATCGGCCACTTGGATCGACCAGTCCCTTATCGCCGTGGATCGACATCGATGACAAGCGGGATTAATTTCATCCGACTGTCGATCTCGTCGAGAACGACGTCGAGGAGGGAAAAAGGGAAGAAAAGGAGAAAATGGGTAGCGAAAGCGAGCTCTCGCGGTTGACAGAGTAAGAGATCGACGCCGGATGCCTCGATCGCAGATCACTCGGCGAGATCTCGCGTCATCGCGTCGATCAGTCGTTCTAACTGTTCGGTCATCGATGTCACGAATACTCGCTTTTGTTTCACCAACCATCTGCGATCGCAAAATTCACGAGTCAGAGCGAAATGTTAGGTTAGGGGGAACTGTCCGCGCTTGGATTTTGAGGTTATGTCGCTTCTGCGATGACATTTCGTTGGTTTAATACTAAATCCACTACTGTCAAATGACAGGAGAATAGGAAAAAAGCAGAATCTTCCAAAAATGGAATAGTAGGAGATTTTGAGAACATGATTATATTTATATTGGAAGAAATATGGCGGAGACGAATGATTAAGGTAATAACTTATTAAGGAATTCTTAATGAAAGTTTGGCAAATGGTGATTTAGAAAATGGTAGGTTTGCGAGGTTGTAAAACGAAATGCTTTGGTATTTACAATTATTTATACTAAAAAGATTCGATATTCGAAAAATTTCTTATATAAAAAGATCAATGTTTCCAAAATTGAATATTTGCAAAAGTTATTATGAAATTATACTATTTACTCGAGACATTTTTTAAAATTATAATAGACACCATTTATTTATTAAATCGTAGGTATATTTCGAAAATTCGTGTCTTTCCACAAAACTCAAATTCTATTTTCCAAAATTATATTAAAATTTCTGAATATTGGAATTTCTTCTTTCTTTCGCAGGAAATTATGGTACGAAATAAGTGAGAAATAAATAAATATATATTTATATATAATTCCATCGATTAAAATTAAAAAGTTAATTTATTTCGTGCCATATTTTTCTTCGAAATAACAATTCCAATGTTGAGAAATTAGTTTCAATAACAAATGCAAATTTTCCACAATGCCATGGGGGTATTAAAATCGCCTTAATTAATTCAAGGAACAATGATGAATTTCAATCAATTTTCATGAAAGCTGGTTAACGTCATTCAATCATTCGCAACATCGCAATTAAAATAGCCTTGGTTAATTAATGAAACAAGATGATCGAGTCATCTTTCGATTATCGTTCCCTTCGATACCTCCCAGTTAATTAGTATCACCGTGACGGACAATGGAGCATGATTAAAATGCGTGGAATTCGTTGGAGCTCCTTTATCCTGCATCCTTTTTACGGGTTTCAGGTGTTTGATAGGCACTCGCGGTTTTAGCAGCGGATTTTTTACACTGTTAACGGCAAGATGTATGGCTCCTTTCTTAGCGCACGGTATCGATATCATCTCGGATCTTGATAACGCTGGCTACAAGTCGGAAGTTGCAAGTTGTCTTAGAAAGAAGGAGGCTTGCGGCCGAGGATGTGGGAATTTCGAATAATCTTTACGATCAAGGAAGCTTCAAATGCTCGATCGATGGCGAAAGCGACAGGAATGTGCAATCACCTGCATTTCGTTCCTCAGGTATGGACACTGTAATTCGATCTTTTACTCATTTTCTTTTTTATTATTATTAATTTAATTTTAATTTTACAATGCTCCAACACGATCAATATTTCTATAATTTCATTCCATTTTCTCGATAAAATTAACGAATTTTTCTTTACTGAAACGTATTATCGATACCGGAGTCATTGGAATCACAGATTGGTACTGTTTTTCGCTTTGTGAAATTTCGAATTAATTTTATTTTTATGGAATATTATTGAAAAAGTTTGATACAGTTTTAGTTTACTATATTCGTCTAAAGGGATAGTAAAAATAGTTCGGTTTAAATTAATAATTAACAATTAATATTTCTGTCATTTCATTTCATTTTCTGGGTTAAGTTAATGAATTTTTCTTTAGTAAAACGTATTATCGATACTGGAGTCTTTGGAATTACAGATTGGTACTGTTTTTCGCTTTGTGAAATTTCTAATTAATTTTATTTTTATATAATATTATTATAGAGGTTTGATACAGATTTATTTTGTTATATTCGTTTAAAGGGACAGTAAAAATAGTTAGGTTTAAAATAAATAAATTATCAAGTAGATTTAATGAAGATTTGTCTTTTTTAAATATAGTCTTTTAATACATAACTGTATTCAAACTCGTGTTTCAATCATAAATTACCAAAAAATGCCATCGAACGTCACGCAAAGCCCTGCAGAGAGGCGTTTGATTTATCATCCCCGTGATCGATGAATTTCCCAAAGTCACCGGAATTATGGTGGAGAATAGTGATTGGCGATATTTAATTACTCCGAGGGGGCATTAAACTAACACGCGTGTTAATCTATGCACGGTAGTGTATACCGCATGTTCCGTTATTGCCTCTTCTGGCAGACAAGCAAACGTTCTCATCGGGGGCAGCACCAACACGTTCTCCTCCTCACGAGATTTATCGATCATCGTCAACGTAATTCTATTTACGCTTATACTTACGTTCCGAAACGCTATTACGAGATTCTTCTCGGCTTTTTCAACCGTAATAGCCTGCCATCCGCTCGCGAGTTCCTGCGTCGTCTTTATACGTCCCTGTCAAACACCACGACGGATTCGACTGCCCCTCGATATATTACGAAACTCCGCAGGCAAACGGGGATGAAGAAATTCGTTCGTGGATAAAATGGTTATGGACGGGAGCTGTTCACTCGCGAATTTTTTTAGGTTAGGTGGACTGAGAGAAAAATTGGAAGGACAGTGGTTTGTGATAGATATAGCGAGTGGGTTCGATCGTAATGCGAGGGACAAGTTGGAAATTAAAAGCATAAGTATAGTCTAAATAATTTATAAATTATTATATTTATCGTTAACTACAAATTGTTGACAATGTAAATTTATAATAAAAGTGGAAAAATTAATACATTATTGACTAGTACTTTAATTTATGAGGTATTTATGTTGTAATGTACCTGTAATTTGCGAAAAGTTTATAAATTATT
>NW_016908892.1:290736-303770 GCF_001483705.2 Eufriesea mexicana
TATTATTATAGAGGTTTGATACAGATTTATTTTGTTATATTCGTTTAAAGGGACAGTAAAAATAGTTAGGTTTAAAATAAATAAATTATCAAGTAGATTTAATGAAGATTTGTCTTTTTTAAATATAGTCTTTTAATACATAACTGTATTCAAACTCGTGTTTCAATCATAAATTACCAAAAAATGCCATCGAACGTCACGCAAAGCCCTGCAGAGAGGCGTTTGATTTATCATCCCCGTGATCGATGAATTTCCCAAAGTCACCGGAATTATGGTGGAGAATAGTGATTGGCGATATTTAATTACTCCGAGGGGGCATTAAACTAACACGCGTGTTAATCTATGCACGGTAGTGTATACCGCATGTTCCGTTATTGCCTCTTCTGGCAGACAAGCAAACGTTCTCATCGGGGGCAGCACCAACACGTTCTCCTCCTCACGAGATTTATCGATCATCGTCAACGTAATTCTATTTACGCTTATACTTACGTTCCGAAACGCTATTACGAGATTCTTCTCGGCTTTTTCAACCGTAATAGCCTGCCATCCGCTCGCGAGTTCCTGCGTCGTCTTTATACGTCCCTGTCAAACACCACGACGGATTCGACTGCCCCTCGATATATTACGAAACTCCGCAGGCAAACGGGGATGAAGAAATTCGTTCGTGGATAAAATGGTTATGGACGGGAGCTGTTCACTCGCGAATTTTTTTAGGTTAGGTGGACTGAGAGAAAAATTGGAAGGACAGTGGTTTGTGATAGATATAGCGAGTGGGTTCGATCGTAATGCGAGGGACAAGTTGGAAATTAAAAGCATAAGTATAGTCTAAATAATTTATAAATTATTATATTTATCGTTAACTACAAATTGTTGACAATGTAAATTTATAATAAAAGTGGAAAAATTAATACATTATTGACTAGTACTTTAATTTATGAGGTATTTATGTTGTAATGTACCTGTAATTTGCGAAAAGTTTATAAATTATTGCATTGATTGTTATAAAAATTTAATATTGTTAATAACAAATTGTTCACAATGTAAATTTATGGTAGAAGTGAAAACATTAATCAATTGTTGGTTATTACTTGAACTTATGAGATATTTATTTTAAATGTAGCTACAATTTGTAAAAAGTTTATAAATTATTACATTGATTGTTATAACAATTTAATATTGTTAATAACAAATTGATCATAGCATAAATTTATCATAAAAGTGAAAAAATTATTAAATTATTGGCTATTTCTTGAACGAATAATGTACTTGTGTTAAAAGGTACATGTAATTTGCATAAAAGTTTATAAATTATGACACCTATTGTTAATAACAAATTAATATTGTCACTAATAAATTGTTCACGACGTATATTTATAGTAAAAGTGAAAAAATTAATAAATTACTGCCTATGAGAGCGGGAAATTAATAATTAATAAAATCGGCGAAGTTCGAAAATTTCCGATCGGGGTGGGGGAGTAGGCCCATCGACGGCTATATAAGGAGCGACGCGACGTAGCAGAACTCATTTGTCGCGTCGACTTCGGAAGTGTAACGTCTAAATTTTCGTTGTGCGCGAGGGGTTGGGATCCGAAGTGAGGTTGGGGCTAGCCACCCCACCCTCACCCCACCTCATTAATAATTTTTTTTTTTCTTTTCAGATATTAATTATATTTTTCTTTCAGGTTTTAATTATTTTTTCTTTTTACAGATCTTAATTATTTTTTTTTCTATTTCAGATATTATTTTTCATTTATATGTATTTATATTTGGACATTCGAATATTTCGTATAATATTCGAATGTCTCATCGTTGGGTTGTTCGTTCCACTTGTTTTATCTTTGTGGTTTATATTTGTTTCTCGTTCATTTTGTTTCCCCTTACTAATCCGTTTCATTTCAGATTTTATTTGTATTTGAGAATTAGAATATTTCGTACAATATTCGAATTGTTTCGCTTTTTGTTTGTTTATTTCTCATCGTTGGGTTGTTCCACTCATTCGATTTTTCTTTATGGTTCATATTCGTTTCGCTTTCGTTTTGTTTCTTCTTACTAATCCGTTTCATTTCAGGCTTATACATATTCTTTTCAGGTTTATACATATTTTTTTTTCAGGTTTTCAGGTTTTCTGATTTGTCAGGACATAGACGACACGGGGCGCTGCGTTTAGACTTAAGTAGACTTAAGTTATAAGATAGATGCCTAGATTAAGTATCATGTGCGCACTATCTGTATCAAGGTAAGCTACCTAACTTGGAGCGAATTTATACATTTCATATTTTCTCTCCCTTATTTCCCTCGTTTACCAAATAGAACATAATTGTTCTCGCGATAATTGCGATTGTTCTTAAGTACGGACTAGCCTACGCAACGTACTCCCGTGTACTCGACAACTTCGCGTTTCATAAGTCATCCTCACGACTCGTCTCCGACACTCATTTCCAGTCACTGTCAATCTCGTCATGCATCGGGTTCCAGGGTGACCCCCTCGAATCAGTGCGTCTTCTGACCTCGACCGGGCGGTCCGCTGCCTAAGTCGTACGCGACTTGGGCTCGGGCACATGCTGGCTGACGGACTAGTACCATCTACGGTTAGACCACAGGGATGATTAAGTTCTACCCCGTGTGGCTGGGATGCGAAGTGTCTGTCTTGGCCGGCAACCGCCCAGCAGGGCCCTCGCGTTGACACTAGAAGTTTCATTGGTTCAGGGACTAGCCTTGGTCCACGTGTAAGTCTTGGCGAGTGCGACAGTGACTGGAATTGAGCTAGGCCCGATCGGGAGGGTGCCGAGGTATGAAGTTATCTCTGTACACGGGAGTACATCGCCTAGGCTAGTCGGTCTGTCGAATAATCGCGAACTCGTTCGGGCGCGTCGCGATTTTCTATTAGCTCGCGTGTTTGATACTTCATTCCCTTTTTTTTATGGGAACTTATTTTATTGCGACAGTAAAGTTTTAGTATATCGAATCGAAATCCCTTTTCTAAGACACGAAATAAAATAAAGTGTCAGTAGAGTCACTTTAACTTAATTCGCTCCAAGTTAGATTAGGGTATCTTTGATACAGATAGCGCCAGTAGGCTGCGCCATTAGGGCGCATGTTGGGTCTCGATGCGTAGCCACCTCCACGTGGTGAGACCTGGTAATTGGAATTATTTTCCAAAGAGAAATCTTTGGAAAATGATTCCAAGCTAAGAGCTACGCACGAAGTTTAAGATATGTCCTATCTCTTGTAAATTTTCAATGTTCTCTTCGAACTTTGAAAATTATCAGTGGGAAATATCTCTTAAAATAATATGTGAAGTAAGAAGAACAAAGTAAGGGAAGTGAGGTAAGTAAGGTAAGGTAAGTAAGGTAAGTAAAGTAATTAAAGTAATTAAAATAATTTAAATAATTAAAATCTGCCGCTACGAGTAGTCTATGCCTGTACGCTGCGAAACTTGTCTCGATAGAATTCTTGGAAAGTGACGTTACTTCTAAGAATCTGTCGAAGAGCAACCTCCTATCATGTTATGTTATCCTAGTACAAAGTCGAGAAATCAGTCGAAAAATTCTCGCCGAGGCAGCCAAGCTATTGTCCGAGAGTTCTTGGAAATGACGTATTTTCTTGGAACTGTCTCGACGAGCGACCTCCTGTCATATTATATTCTCCTGATACAAAGTCGCGAAATCGGCCAAAAATTTTTCTTCGAGGCGGCAAAAGTATTGACCAAACGCGGTAAAAGTATTGTCCAGCTGCGGCAAAAGTATTGTCCACCGTCGCGGGAAAAGTATTGTCCGGGCGCGGCAAAAGTATTGACCAGAAACGGCAAAAGTATTGTCCACCGTCGCGGGAAAAGTATTGACCAGAAACGGCAAAAGTATTGTCCATCGTCGCGGTAAAAGTATTGACCCGATGCGGCAAAAGTATTGACGATGGCCGGAAAAGTATTGACCATATGCGGAAAAATTATTGTCCACGTAGGCAGTAAAAGTATTGTCCGAGAATTCTTGGAAATTAAGTCATTTCTTGGAACTGGCTCGGTGATAGACCTCCTTTCATGTTATATTCTCCTAATACAAAGTCACAAAATTCGTCGAGAGTTTTTTCAGTGAGAGGAAAAGTAATGTCCAAAGGGCGACATCCTTCCATGTTATATTCTCCTAATACAAAATCGCAAAATTTGCCGAAAGTTTTATTCAATGGCTGGAAAAGTATTGTCCGAAGGTCGACCTCCCTTCATCTTATGTTCTCCTAATACAAAATCGCAAAATTTGCCGAAAGTTTTATTCAATGGCTGGAAAAGTATTGTCCGAAGGTCGACCTCCCTTCATCTTATGTTCTCCTAATACAAAATCGCAAAATTTGCCGAAAGTTTTATTCAATGGCTGGAAAAGTATTGTCCGAAGGTCGACCTCCTTTCATCTTATGTTCTCCTAATACAAAATCGCAAAATTTGCCGAAAATTTCATTCGTTGGCTGGAAAAGTATTGTCCAAAGTGCGACATCCTTCCATGTTATGTTCTCCTAATACAAAATCGCAAAACTTGCCGACAGTTTTATTCAATGGCTGGAAAAGTATTGTCCAAAGGGCGACCTCCTTTCATCTTATGTTCGCCTAATACAATATCGCAAAATTTGCCGAAAGTTTTATTCAATGGCTGGAAAAGTATTGTCCAAGAAATGCTTGGAAATGACGTCATTTTATTTTTCTTTTTATGTTACTTTTTTTGTGTAATCTTTACGTTAATTTTCTTTCACATTTCCAGGTGGAAGAAAAATTTTTACGTCATACTTACCTTATAATACTTACTGCACGTTCTCTTACTTCATCTTAATTTTATATAACTTTAACTTTTTCGGCCAATTTTACGATTTTGTATCAGGATAATATAACATGGCAGGAGGTCGCTCGCTAACCGATTCCAAGAAATGACGTCATTTCCAAGAATTCTTTGGACAATAGTTTTGCAACCTGGCTTATCTTCATTGCAGGAGATTTTAATTATTTTCTTTATTTTACTTACCTTACTTACCTTAATTCCCCATAATTTACATATTACTACTGGAGATACTAATCACTATCTTAAATTTATTATTAACTTATTTCTAATTAGTGACTAATTTATATATAATTTATAACTAACATAACTATATTATATCCAGCTTGTGACTAGTACTTCAACTTTGGTGCGTAGCTTTTAGCTTGGTATCGTTTTCCAAAGAGAAATCTTTGAAAAACGATACCAATTACCAGGTCTCACCACGTGGAGGTGGCTACGCATCGAGACCCAACATGCGCCCTAGTGGCGCAGCCTGCTGGCGCTATCTGTATCAAAGGCACCCTAATCTAACTTGGAGCGAATTAAGTTAAAATGACTCTACTGACACTTTATTATATTTCGTGTCTTACAAAAGGGGTTTCGGTTCGGTATACTGAAACTCTACTGTCGCAACGCTAAGATATTTTCAAGTTCCCATAAAAATAGGGAATGAAATATCAAACACGCGAACTAACAAAAAATCGCGACGCGCCCGAACGAGTTCGCGATTATTCGAAAGACCGACTAGCCTAGGCGATGTACTCCCGTGTACAGAGATAACTTCATACCTCGGCACCCTCCCGATCGGGCCTAGCTCAATTCCAGTCACTGTCGCACTCGCCAAGACTTACACGTGGACCAAGGCTAGTCCCTGAACCAATGAAACTTCTAGTGTCAACGCGAGGGCCCTGCTGGGCGGTTGCCGGCCAAGACAGACACTTCGCATCCCAGCCACACGGGGTAGAACTTAATCATCCCTGTGGTCTAACCGTAGATGGTACTAGTCCGTCAGCCAGCATGTGCCCGAGCCCAAGTCGCGTACGACTTAGGCAGCGGACCGCCCCGTCGAGGTCAGAAGACGCACTGATCCGAGGGGGTCACCCTGGAACCCGATGCATGACGAGATTGACAGTGACTGGAAATGAGTGTCGGAGACGAGTCGTGAGGATGACTTACGAAGCATGTACTTATCGAGTACACGAGAGCACGTCGCGTAGGCTAGTCGGTACTTACGAACGATCGCGATTATCGCGAGAACAATTATGTTCTATTTGCTAAACGAGGGGGATAAGAAAATGATAGAGAATTTATAAATTTCGCTCCAAATTAGGTAGCTTACCTTTGTACAGATAGCGCGCACATGATACTTAGTCTATGGATCTATCTTATGATTACTTAAAAGTAAACGCACGCATCGTTCATTGATGTGTCGCAAACAGAATCTTGAGAAACCTAAAAGCTAAAACAGAATATATTATTGTTAATATGTAGCTGAAAGGAAAGGGATTAGTACGAGGAAACCATCAAGGATAATAACCAAATGGAACGAGCAAGCCAACGACGAGACCTGAGCAACATAACTACGAGACAGAAACATTCCAACGGTGAGATATAAACATACCAACGAGGAAGCGCTCGAGTATTATACGAAATACTCGAACGCTCTAACGAAAACAAATCGAACGGAAGTCGTAAAATTTGTGAAAGGAAAGATTTAGCCAACGATGAGACATAAGTAAACCAACGACGAAGCATTCGAATATTATACGAAATACTCGAATGCTGAAACAAAGACACATAGAATGAAAAAAATAAAATCTGCAAGAAGAAATTATTGTTAAATTATTTAAGAGAGTGGACAATGGCCACTGAATAGCCATTGATCTAGCCAACGATGATATACAATACAAATAAACCAACGACGAAGCATTCGAATATTGTACGAAATACTCGAATGCACAAACAATGAAAACTAGAATGAAAGAAATAATATCTGAAAGAAGAAAGATAATTAAAACCTGAAAGAAAAAATAATTAGTACCTGAAAGAAGGAATTATTATTAAATTATTCAAGAGAGTAGACAATGGCCATTGAATAGCCATTGATCAAGCCAACGATGATATACAAATAAACCAACGACGAAGCATTCGAATATTGTACAAAATACTCGAATGTACAAACAATGAAATCTAGAATACAAGAAATAGAATCTGAAAGAAGAAAGATAATTAAAACCTGAAACAAAAAATAATTAGTTCCTGAAAGAAAGAATTATTATTAAATTATTTAAGAGGTTGGGGTGTGGGTGTAGTGTACAGTGGCTATCGACTAGCCAAAGGGTCTAGTCAACGACCACTGATAACTACAACCTCACTTTCGGAACCCCTTCCCCACCGAAAAAATATTAACGCGAGCCTCCCGAAGGCAAATCGACAACTGACTCGAGCCTTCACGCGAGCCTCTTATATAGCGGCGGCCGCCCGAAGATCGGCGAAAATTTCCGAACCTTACCGATTCCTTTAAAAGTTACTTTTCCGCTATAATAACTAGTAATTTATTAACTTTTTTTACTTTTATCGTTAATATACGTTGCAAACTATTTGTTATCAACGATTTTGAT
Source organism: Eufriesea mexicana (assembly GCF_001483705.2). NCBI lineage: Eukaryota > Metazoa > Arthropoda > Insecta > Hymenoptera > Apidae > Eufriesea > Eufriesea mexicana. Next base: position 298,157 of record NW_016908892.1, read on the forward strand.
TTGTTATTGACAATAAATTTATTAATTTATTAACTTTTTGTAAGTTGAGAATACATTTTAACACAAATACGTTGTTTGTATAAGTAGTAAGTAATAATTTATTAACTTTTTTGACTTTTATCGTTAATATACGTTGCAAACTATTTGTTAACAATAATTTTAATTTGCTGTTAACAATAAATTTATTAATTTACTACCTTTTTGTAAGTTACGAATACATTTTAACACAAATACGTTGTTTGTTTAAGTAGTAGTTAATAATTTATTAACTTTTTTTACTTTTATCGTTAATATACGTTGCAAAATATTTATTATTAACAATAAATGTACCAATTTATTAACTTTTTGCTAGTTATAGATACATTTTCACGCAAATACGTTATATATACTAGTAATAGCCTATAATTTAGTAATTTTTTCACTTGTATTATAAATTTACGCTATGAACAAGTTATTATTAATAATAAATTGGATTATTTATACATTTTTTGAACTATCACTGTATTTGAATGATGTTATTGCCAAGAATTCCGTCCATTTACCTTTCGCAGTCTCAAAAATCGTCAAATGATTAACTGAAACATCGAAAATTTACAAAAGATAGGAAATATCTTAAACTTTGTGCATAGCTCTTTATATGTACATTTTAACACAAGTATGTTACATTTTCAAGTAATAATAGGCAATAATTTATTAATTTTTTCACTGTTATTATAAATATACGTCGTATATATGTACATTTTAACACAAGTATGTTATATTTTCAAGTAATAATAGGCAATAATTTATTAATTTTTTCACTGTTATTATAAATATACGTCGTGAACAATTTGTTATTATTAATATTAATTTGTTATTAACAATAAGCTTATAAACTTGTAAATTATAGGCACATTTTAACACAAGTATGTTACATTTTCAAGTCGTAGCCAATAATTTGTTAATTTCTTCACATTTATTATAAATCTTCGCTGCGAACAATTTGTTATTAACGATATTAATTTATCCCTAACATTGAATATAATAATTTACAAACTTTATTTACGCTTTTACAATATAAATTTCAGTAATGCCTATATATTAACTATTTTACGCTTTCTGCAATTTGTTATTAACAAAATTCACCTAACTTAATAATCCAGACACCAAACCTCAAGCTCAACAAACCACCACCCATTCTCATCTTCGGTAATCACCAAATATTCCCAAGAAACACTTGAAGAGCCAGCTCTACTCGCTTGCCAAGTCCTCCACAGCGAGGTAGCCACAGACCTACCCCACGAAACTGAAGCCCCCATAAACCGAACGCCATTGAAACCTCCGTTCCAAACATTCCTGTACCTCTCGCGATATATCAACCACCCAACCATCTCGTACAGCTCACTCAGACGTTTCCAAGGACGAGCCTATCCATGGCAGAGGCAAGCGTCACCCCGAGCACCACCTAAGCCTTATCTAGCAGCGGTGAACGGTGCAAATCCGTACATCGTTCACTGACACCACTCGACCAGCGACGGTTGAAAACCCCATAGAATTCTCTCCGCTCGCGAACAACCCATCGCGACTCGAGACCATGGTAATTTTCACCGATTTTTCTCCAGTCTTTCCTCTCCTCACGGAGGAACGCGCGAGGTTTTGGCGGCGTTCGGTAAACAAGGGTTAACGAGCTGTCAAAGGAACAGTTAGCCGGGCATAATTAACGAGTTTTTCGCGCCAACAGCCGCGAACGTGCGGCGTACAACGCTGATCAGGCAACAGGGCAAAGAAGGCTAATTAAACGTTCGCTTACGATGCCGTTAGCCCGATCTTTATTAACCCCTTCAGCGATTAATCCGCTCACGGGCTGCACGCTCTCAGAGTCGGATTTCAGGGACGGTCTCTTAGCCTTTTTCCATGGTCAAATTCGCCCTTTCCAAGCAGGGTGTGCTCACGCTGGCTTCACGCACCGATAGATAATGGCGGTTCTGACGGATGGCGTTGATCTCCCCGCGTTTTTCCTGCTGGCGTTCAACAGGATGTAACGTAGGAGTAATTAGCCGCGAACGGCTTTGATAACGGTAGCCACGGAGACGTGTGGGTATAATCTTCCGTGGGAGTAATGACAGGCTATCTTAATTTCTTTGGGGGTCAGGTGGCTCCTGTCATGGAGATTTCACGAATGGAATATACGAAAAATAAAAAGAAATATCAAGATCCTACCTAAAACAACTAATATTCGTCAGAGGAGGCAGTGCTCAAACAAATTTCGGGGATAAAATACATTAAAAAGAGAGAAAGAAGAATGATCTTAGGTCTACTAGGTCTACTAGTCTCATTTAGAAGTACCATTCTTCATCAAAATTTCAGGAGCCATCTTCTTTCTTCCGTAGGAGTAATGACAGGATATCTCAATTTCATTGGGGGTCAGGTAGCTCCTGTCACTGAAATTTCACGAATGGTATATGCAAAAAGAGTCGTACCTATTAGACAAACATAATGCGGAAAAAGTTAATTTAATAAATTACAAAAATACAAGTGGAGCACACCAATAAGCCATAGGCGTGACACGTGGTGTTTACATTTGTCCCGGTCGACGTACCACGTGCCAGGCCCATGATAATCAGTTTTGGCTCGAAAACATGACCACGAGCCTCACACGTGATCGTAGGCCATAGCGTTAACTGATACTCCCTAGAACACAGGCAGTGACTGTTATTGGCCAAAAACGGTGAGAGAGGTCATCGATCACTGTCTTTAACCAATAGCAGTCATTGCTTGTGTTCAAGACAGTGTCAGAGGAATTAATAAGACTGTAAACACGCTGTGCCTTCTTTTCTCGAACGCACAGTACAAATCCTAAAAAATATCCAAGTTAATCTTCTCGGAAGATCCTAAGATCACTCGAACGATCTACTGACACCACCCAGGCCATAGCCCTCCGCACCGGGCCTTATTTGTCAAGCATCTTTCACAGACTACATCCCTGGTAGATAGAATTTCGACGCAGAGACTCCCCCGAGGAGGACTCATCGACGGATAAAGATCGCGTCGGAGATGCCGGGAGATCTCACGGCGGACGTCTAAGAGGAAGGATGCTGTGGCGGGAGATCGAGTTAAATCGAGTGTCCGGCGATGAGTTATCGATCGGGCCCCGATGATCGGCGACAGGTTATTGTTCCACGGCGTGGGCAGAGTCGCGAGCCACGAGAGATCGTCTTGCAGTGCGCGTCGCGCGATTTGTCATCGTTGTCGTCCTCTCCCCACGGCCCGACCGGGAAACACGGCACGCGGACCGCGATCGATTAATCACGATCGATCGTCCGGTGCAACGAATACTCCACGGAGAGAGAAGATAGCCGCAGATGCCGTTGGTGGTCCGCGACATGTCTCTATTGATACCGAGTCTGACGAAGGTCCCAGTCACGATCCTCGTAGTCGTCTCGCCTATTTGCCGTTTCCTCGCTCAGCTATCCTTGGTCTAGCCAGTGACGGGGTTGTTGGCTGAGGAGGTCGTCATTTTTGTCCACTTGCTATCATGACACTGTCTGCCAATTATGTTGGGGTACAAGTAGGTGGCGCAGTGTTTTTGGTGACCAAGGGTTTGAGAATGATAGTAGGATTTGTTGCTAGGCAGGATGACGCGATTTTTATGTGGTCCATGTGAAAGGTTAGATGTTTGAGTATTTGCGAATTGAGTTGGAGTAGGTCAAGTTTCAGTGCTATAGCAGTGTCTGCCAATTACGTTGGGGTACAAGTAGGTGGCGCAGTGTTTTTGGTGACCAAGGGTGTGAGAATGATCGTAGGGTTTGTTGCTAGGCAAGGATGACGCGATGTCAAAGGTTTGATGTTTGAGCATGATCGTAGGATTTAACGCTGTCTAAAGATGACACGATTTTTCTGAGGGTATTTATTTCTGGAATATTTGCGAATTAGGTTGGGGTAGGTGGGGTAGGTCTGTGTTTGTTGCTATGTAGATGAGGATGACACGATTTTTCTGAGGATACTCTGGAAATATTTATGAACTGTGTTGGGATAAGTGGAGTCTAAATGTTTCTGATGATCCAGTGTTTGTTGCTAGATGAGGATGACAATTTTGCTGAGGATACCCTCGAAATATTCATAAACTGTGTTGGGGTAGATGGAGTCTAAATGGTTTTGATCCAATCTTTATTGCTAGGTGAGGATGACACAATTTTGCTGAGGTTACTCTGGAAATATTTATGAACTGTGTTGGGGTTGATGGAGTCTAAATGTTTTTGGTGATCCAGTGCTTGAGAATGATTATATGGTTAGTTGCTAGGCGAGGATGAGTTTGGACGTTCGAGTATGATCCTAGGATTTATCGCTATCTGAAGATGACACTATTTTTCTGAGAGTATTCTTGAAATATTTGCGAATTGGGATAAGCGGAGTGTGAGTGTTTGTTGCTAGTTGAGGATGACACGATTTTTCTGAAGATTCTCTGGAAATATTTATGAACCGTGTAAGCTAGGTCTGTCTAGAATTGACTAGAGTTTGAGCAGCTGAGAAATGCTCGAGAATTAAGTTGTGAGTTAGGGGTGAACTTAGGGAGTTTCCAATGACAGAGTGATTAGAAGACATTTGAGTATAATTACGAGGTGTATTTTGATAGTTAAAATATTAGCTCCTGCCAATAGAGCAGCATATCTATTAATTAAAACGCTAGTTCTACAAATAATTCCCTCAATCCTCGCTAGAATATTCGTAGAATCGTTGATCGATTGGAACGAAGACCTGAATTTCAGGGAAATCGCTAAATTCTCGACAGCTTGCAGTCACCACCTGTATAGCATCGAGTTCTTACACCGGATTCCGGAATCACGGCGACAAAGAATGCAAGAGCTGGTATCAGTGTCAGTAGAAACGCAATGTTACGTCCCCGGGAATGGAACAATGAAATTCGTCCACAATCGATTCGACGAGGTTCGATCGGCTATTATCCGCTGCTCACGCGAGCTGATCTATCACGGTCAAGAGAGCGCAGCCACCAGCGTCGCCCTTTTTTCCCCCTCCATCCCTGTTCCTCAACTTTTTCCCGCCCTTTTCTTTCCCTTCCGTTTCCCCTCTTCGTTCGGGCATTTTTTCACGTCGCACCGAGTCCGTGTCGACGACCAGCAAACCGGGATTCGATTGCTGGACAGCCGTGAAATCTATTAATTGTGAATTCCCTAGGGGTAGTCAGCTGGAAATTGTTGGGAAGGTGGAGCGGTCGAAGTCAGCGGATCCAAGTTCGTTAATTTCGTCCTTAATTACGAATTGGAAATTGGATAGAAGCATTCTCTTCCACGCTTAATTTTATACGGTGAATCGATTAAAAAAAAGGGAAAAAAGAAAAAATTGAAGGACAGCGTGATTCTGTGGGAAAAACTGGACCGAAAGTGTGGAATGAAATTTTTCGATATGTAGCTTCATTCCGGAGAAAATTGGGTTTGAATGTTCGCTGGGTGGGCGTAGCTAAGTTACGATCTTGGGCCTCACGTTACTACGCGTTACTAGATACATTAAAAGATACTGATTTTCTCAAAGAATTATCGAAATATTTAAAACCTGACGACGAATTTCGTACAATTAAAACACGATAATTTTTTACAATTAAAATACAATTTTTTTTTTT
>NW_016908892.1:305573-332858 GCF_001483705.2 Eufriesea mexicana
GCTAGGCAAGGATGACGCGATGTCAAAGGTTTGATGTTTGAGCATGATCGTAGGATTTAACGCTGTCTAAAGATGACACGATTTTTCTGAGGGTATTTATTTCTGGAATATTTGCGAATTAGGTTGGGGTAGGTGGGGTAGGTCTGTGTTTGTTGCTATGTAGATGAGGATGACACGATTTTTCTGAGGATACTCTGGAAATATTTATGAACTGTGTTGGGATAAGTGGAGTCTAAATGTTTCTGATGATCCAGTGTTTGTTGCTAGATGAGGATGACAATTTTGCTGAGGATACCCTCGAAATATTCATAAACTGTGTTGGGGTAGATGGAGTCTAAATGGTTTTGATCCAATCTTTATTGCTAGGTGAGGATGACACAATTTTGCTGAGGTTACTCTGGAAATATTTATGAACTGTGTTGGGGTTGATGGAGTCTAAATGTTTTTGGTGATCCAGTGCTTGAGAATGATTATATGGTTAGTTGCTAGGCGAGGATGAGTTTGGACGTTCGAGTATGATCCTAGGATTTATCGCTATCTGAAGATGACACTATTTTTCTGAGAGTATTCTTGAAATATTTGCGAATTGGGATAAGCGGAGTGTGAGTGTTTGTTGCTAGTTGAGGATGACACGATTTTTCTGAAGATTCTCTGGAAATATTTATGAACCGTGTAAGCTAGGTCTGTCTAGAATTGACTAGAGTTTGAGCAGCTGAGAAATGCTCGAGAATTAAGTTGTGAGTTAGGGGTGAACTTAGGGAGTTTCCAATGACAGAGTGATTAGAAGACATTTGAGTATAATTACGAGGTGTATTTTGATAGTTAAAATATTAGCTCCTGCCAATAGAGCAGCATATCTATTAATTAAAACGCTAGTTCTACAAATAATTCCCTCAATCCTCGCTAGAATATTCGTAGAATCGTTGATCGATTGGAACGAAGACCTGAATTTCAGGGAAATCGCTAAATTCTCGACAGCTTGCAGTCACCACCTGTATAGCATCGAGTTCTTACACCGGATTCCGGAATCACGGCGACAAAGAATGCAAGAGCTGGTATCAGTGTCAGTAGAAACGCAATGTTACGTCCCCGGGAATGGAACAATGAAATTCGTCCACAATCGATTCGACGAGGTTCGATCGGCTATTATCCGCTGCTCACGCGAGCTGATCTATCACGGTCAAGAGAGCGCAGCCACCAGCGTCGCCCTTTTTTCCCCCTCCATCCCTGTTCCTCAACTTTTTCCCGCCCTTTTCTTTCCCTTCCGTTTCCCCTCTTCGTTCGGGCATTTTTTCACGTCGCACCGAGTCCGTGTCGACGACCAGCAAACCGGGATTCGATTGCTGGACAGCCGTGAAATCTATTAATTGTGAATTCCCTAGGGGTAGTCAGCTGGAAATTGTTGGGAAGGTGGAGCGGTCGAAGTCAGCGGATCCAAGTTCGTTAATTTCGTCCTTAATTACGAATTGGAAATTGGATAGAAGCATTCTCTTCCACGCTTAATTTTATACGGTGAATCGATTAAAAAAAAGGGAAAAAAGAAAAAATTGAAGGACAGCGTGATTCTGTGGGAAAAACTGGACCGAAAGTGTGGAATGAAATTTTTCGATACGTAGCTTCATTCCGGAGAAAATTGGGTTTGAATGTTCGCTGGGTGGGCGTAGCTAAGTTACGATCTTGGGCCTCACGTTACTACGCGTTACTAGATACATTAAAAGATACTGATTTTCTCAAAGAATTATCGAAATATTTAAAACCTGACGACGAATTTCGTACAATTAAAACACGATAATTTTTTACAATTAAAATACAATTTTTTTTTTTATAATTAAAACACGACAATTTCCTTTAAAACGAAGCCTAGTATCGAAAAATTTTTCTCTACATTTTCGATTCATTTTCGCATCCAGAATCCATTCTGCTACCAATAATATAAATCGAATAAAGCAAATAAAAAATAAAAATAAAATACACGAACGCCTCTCGTGTCTCTCCCTAGTAATTACCCAAATAATGTAATACAAAAGCGGAACAATTTAATTCCCTTAATTTCCCGAAACGTCGCGACACACGCATATTAATCTTCTCGATCTCGTTCACGCGAAAAACGAGTTTTCACTCGGGAAAATTATTTCGTAGCCGGTGAGCGGGGACGGCCACGAAGTTAGATATCAAAAGTTTCATTTCACCCGGTGTGTTTACGCGGGGTGTAATTGACATTCCGTTTCGTGGCGTCCGTGCCAGAAACGAGTGCACCGGGTTCATTCTGCTAATTTTCGCCGGGGGCAGAGGCATCGATTTTGCAACGGTATTAGCCAAACGGAGTTAATGAAACTCGGCGAAAGTTAATTATCGAGTTGAATCAGGGGAACCTGGGCGAGTTTAATTCGTACCCGCGAAGGAAACGCGGAAAAATAAACGAACCCCGAACAGTGTCACGAAGGCCACAAAAATAAAACCGTGTAACGAAATCTGGAAGAATTAAAGAACTCAGGGACGTAGCTCATAGTCAGGGTGCCCTGCAAAGGAAATACGGAAAAATAAACGAAATCTAAATAGCGTCACGAAGGTTACAGAAATAGAAACGTGCAACGAAATCTAGAAGAATGAAAAAACTCAGGGACGTAGCTCATACTTAGGGTGCCCCGTGAAGGAAACGCGGAAAAATAAACGAAATATAAACAGTGTCACGAAAACCATAAAAATAACAACGTGCAACGAAATCTACAAGAATTAAAGAAGTCAGGGACGTGGCTCACAGTTAGGGTGCCCCGCGAATAAAGTATCCGATGTAAAAATATTTTTCTCGAAACAGCAATAAATAAAACAATTTCTCTAAATGCATACACGAAGATTGTCATCAAGTGAATGTCAAAAACTGACACTTTGGCATTCTATCACTATGACACACCAGAAGTAACATAAATAAACGAACCCCGAACAGTATCCCGAAGACCACAAAAATAAAAACGTGCAAAGAAACCTAGAAAAATTAAAGAACTCAAGGACGTAGCTCATAGTCAGGGTGCCCCGTGAATAAAGTATCCGACGTAAAAATATTTTTCTCGAAACAGCAATAAATAAAACAATTTCTCTAAATGCATACACGAAGATTGTCATCAAGTGAATGTCAAAAACTGACACTTTGGCATTCTATCACTATGACACACCAGAAGTAACATAAATAAACGAACCCCGAACAGTATCCCGAAGACCACAAAAATAAAAACGTGCAAAGAAACCTAGAAAAATTAAAGAACTCAAGGACGTAGCTCATAGTCAGGGTGCCCCGTGAATAAAGTATCCGACGTAAAAATATTTTTCTCGAAACGACAATAAATAAAATAATTTCCCTGAACCCTAAATAACACGAGTATCAATAACCCATACGCGAATATTGTCATCAAATGAATACCAAAAACTGACACTCTGTCACTATGACATATTAGAAGTACTATTTCTCGTCGGAATTTAAAAAAAGACATTTCAGTGACAATTTTGTCTCTGATACAAAAATTGATCACTCCGACGTTTTCTCTTCAACAATCGAGTAGTGTTGCATCGTGGGTAACAAAGAGGAAGGAGAAAGAAGGAACACGGACTATGTGATCGCTTTTTGCACTTTCAGGGCGACTTCCGCGATACAGCAGCGAAGTACACTCGTTTCTTCTCGGCTCCTAATGAACTTCGTTCCTGCTGTCGAAGAAACGAAATTGCCGCTCTGTAACACGGTCTTTCGTCGTCCTAGTCGAAAGACTTTAATGATAACTCTGTTTTGTTGCCTGGGAAAGAGCGATCGACCAGCAGTCGCGGATCGACGTTGCGAAGTTGCTGGTCCCGCGCGATTACCGTAATCGACGCCGCGTCACAATTGCGATAATTGTCGGCAGAAGAAGTTAAACGCGAAGATCGGTTCGTAATATCGCGGTGCATGCACGGATCGTCGTTGTATGACTTCATTAAGCGCGCGTTTGAAGAGCAATTCCGAAGAAGCACGTTTACCGGAATTGCACGTTTTTCGATCACGCCATTTTCATAGTCTTCTCCCTGGATAATATTATCTTATATCAAACACCAAGTTCGTGTAACATTGGTTAAATTTAGTATCGCAATATTATAATTTCTTCGATTTCTTTTTGTATAATGTTATTTTGAAAATTGTAGAAAAATATTCCTGTAATTACAAAAATTAAATTTTTGGGTTAAATCCGGCGAATTATGTGAATTTTTATTTCACGATATGTTACAGATGATATGACGATTTTAAAATTTTTCTGAATTTGGAAATATCAATGTTTTATTGAATACTGCAAATCATTCGAATACTACGAAAGTGAAGTATTAATCTCGTAAATTTCCATTTCTCGATTTTCTTTTAGATAGAATGAAAGAAGGTGGAATTTCGAGGAACCTTTGTACCCCTGTCCATTGCAAGCATAATTTGAATATAGCTAAGGGTAACATAAAATAGCCAAGAACTCAATGTTTCGCTTTATCTATATTATACCGAATCTATTATAAATCAGGAAAAATCAGAGCATGACAAAAATATTCCAAAACATGACGAATTATAGGCCTCTGTGGAAATCATTATAATTGTAAATGAAATCTCATAAATTTCCATTTTTTTATTTTTCTTTAAATAAAATGAAACGAGGTAGAGTATTGAGGAACCTTTGTACCTCTGTCCACAGCGAGCATAATTTAAACACACCTAGGGGTAACATAAAATACCCAAATACCAAATATTTCGCTTTAGCTATTATACAGAATCTATTATAAATCAGGAAAAATCAAAGTATAACAAAAATATTCCAAAGACAAGGAATCATAGACCTCTGTGGGAATTATTATAATTATTGATGAAATCTCATAAATTTCCATTTCTAGACTTTCTTTTAAACAGAGTGAAACGAGGTAGAGTATTGAGGAGCCCCTACACCCCTGTCCTCGGCAAACATAATTTTAATCCAATCAGGGGTAGCTCCCAACCTGTCCTAACCTAACCCAAGTATCCAATATTTCGTTTCATCGATCGTACCAAATCTGTCAGAAATCAGAAAGAGGAATCTTTTCATCGATCTCCTCTGCATCGAACAAGTGTCCTCGAGACCTTCGAACCTAACCAACATGCGAAGCACTCGGTTCTCAAACGCTGATCCAACGCCACCTCCACGACCCGTTTCCTCGAGAAATCGCCGTTTCTGCGAACGTGTAACCAACACCAGTCGCAATGGTACCCTTTTATTTCCGCGTGTGCATCGTGTTCGAAGACTCGGGCTAACCACGGCTCAGGAGGATTCAGATGAGCGGCTCCCGACCAGCGAAAATTGCAGTGTTCCCGTGACGAGCTTCCTCGCCTCGATTCTCTGGCACAATGTTGCTTCTGCTGCACCACTAAGCTACAGTGGAAATTGTTTATCGATAAACTGCGTGTTCCGTGTTGGAACATGCGTGAGAACATGGCGAGAACCGTGCCTTTTTGCTGCTTGTGGCGCAAATGTGGCGCTCGATGACAGGGAACTGGCTTCCTCTTTCGAGGCTCTTTAAAAACAGAAACCTCCCATGTGAGTTTCTGCTCTGACTCCCAGGAACTCCTATTCTCGGACACCATCGTGCCAGTATTTGTTTATTTATTTATCATACGCGGTCGATGGGTGGTTTAGAATTGGAGATTGGCAGTTTACTGGTCAGCCTGGGTAAACATTGCAGGATTGGAGATTCCGAGGCGAGGAGCCGCAAGGTGTTGCAAAATTCATGAAACGTCAGTCGAGTTCGTTACACTAAATAGATGGCGTCTGTGAGAAAGCAAATGCAGAAGATTGGAACATGGCACACGAATTGGATCACAGCCAGCAGGCCTCCCTCCCTCGGGATTCGAAGAAAATAGAAAGCTTCCGTGTGAAACTGGGTCGAACTTTGGAATTTCCAATTAGAGGAGACTAGGACTATGCAAATCCCATAATCAGAGATCCAGAATTTTAGGTAGATATCGGTATCTTCGAGATTTCTATGCAGAAAGTTGTCAATAGGCTTGAAGTTCTAATTACGATTCGAATTGACAGCTTCCAGACTCCGAGGCGGAGAATTACGAAGATCCGAGGTACTAATTATGATTCTAATTGCACTCTTCCCTTCTGTGTATATCTTAAAATGGTGGATTTCGATCTTGGTGGTCATTTCGAATGCGTATCGACGCCCCACGTTCGAGATCCCTAGATGGAAGTGGCAGAGTGTTGCAAAATGCAACTCACTGGAGACGCTACATTAAGTAAGTGGTACTTAGGAGGAACTAAATAGAGAAGAGCATAAGAGACTACCTTGTTTCTTGCTCGCAGTGCGTCTTGGATAACTGGATGACAGGTGGTAGGCTTCCTCCTGCCAGGACTCGAGAAAAGTGCGAAGCTTCCGGACGAAACTGGAATGGGGCTTGAAAATTGTAATTATCGGAGACTTTTAAAATCGGGATTTCAGTTTTTGACGATTACCTCAGGTTGGTATCGACAGATCGGTCAGCCCGATGTAGAAAGCGACGAGGTCTTGCAACATGTGTGAGAACGTCACTCGAGTTCGCGTACACGAAGTAGGTGGTGCTCGGAAGGAGGAAAATAGAGAAGGTCGTAAGAGCAGTGCCTTTTTTACTGCTCGTGGTGCATCTCGGGAAATTGGATGGTAGAGAGCAGACTTCCTTCCAGCATTCTCATAACAGTCCAAGCTTCCACGCGAAACTGGAAACTGCAAATTGAAGCTTGCTCTAATTTGTCCTAATTTATTATGTACTATTACATTATGCGGATGATGTATGTCTATTTGCAGACTTATCACGTGGTTTTGACACGTATTTCTATAAATTTTATACAAATACATGTCTCATAGTTCCATTTATACATTAATAGTGTGTAATTATGTTACTTTTCACGTTGGTTTTTAAAGGAAAATTTTGATTTTGTTCAAATTGACAGGTGTCTGTAGAGATAAAGATAAAGATCCCATTTTTGGTTAGTATTCAGTGAGCCTGAACACTCTTCTGGATTAAATTTATATTATTTTAAGGTACAGGATCTTTCATAATTATTTTAGACATTAGTCTAGATTAAAGTTTCCAATTTTCAATTAATAATTTAAGTATTAAAGATGGCAGAACTGTATTTAGAAGGAAAGAAAGATACACGTATACCTAGACTCGTGAACAGCATCAGGGTCCCCAGAGTGCGAATTATATATACTAAATTATATCTAGATATTTAAGTACACCTTAAATATAAGTACATAAAGCATAAATACAAAATTTCGAGATAGAAATAATAAAAATAAAACAGAAGAGTCTGTAATGGTTGACCTACCTAGCTTACTTTAGCCACCTAAGGATGTAATTCTCTATTAATTGATATTAAATATATTAAATACTATATGATCACGTTAATTATAGTATATACTACTATATACTATATACTACATACTATACAATCCCAATTCCAGAGCAGCTAACTATCTACAGCATCTGCACTTGCCTAAACAGTGTCAAAATAAAAATTCTTTACTTGCTGTCCACGATGATGTCAATCAACAAACAGTCTATCATCGTGTCGTCCAATGACGAATATTCCACCCTATATCTGTCAACCCTACTCTTAACTACTATACTTATGACACATCTATGTCCAATCTCGTTAGGACACCTGTACGAATCCCTAATCCCTAAAATCTGCCAAGCTTCGTCATAACACCCATAAGAATATTCGTGATCGCAGAAGGGTGAAATAAAATTTCGGACTTGACACCCACGTTCATTTAATATCGTTCAAATGTGGAACAATACCTACTCGGATCCAGACACAGGAGGACAGACATGTCCCAGGTACGAACGGACGGCACGGTGCACAGTGAACACCGGTTGCCAATAAATCAGAGCTAAATCGGTGGCTTTCACGGGGGTAGCTTAATCGTCGTTCGCTCATTCCAGTTACTTATCAATCAACTCTTCGGCAATCGGGCTGTTTAACGAATTTTTACCCGTTAACGCGACATTGACGCGGATGGAGGCTCGCGAAGCGGCCAATAAACAGGAGAAAATCGTTCGCGGAGGTATTAAACGAAGGAAGCGATTGTAACGCTTCGCGTGAGATAATGGACCGGTGAACGATGTGGGAATATTAAACGAGGGGAATAATGAACCGGCGCAACGAGAATGTGTTAAACGAAGGAAATGAGAAAACATTTAATACGCCCGGTATTACGAAAACCCGATGAGACGGATTAGCATAATCGGGTGACAAGAGGAGCTGCTGAATGTTGCATGGAGCAACGAAGTTTTATGACGCTGAGTAGCCGTAAAGAAAAAGGAGATAAGCTGAGAGAAGGTGGATAGGTTTAGAGACACCGTGGTGTTTTAATTGCGATGGTTTAACAGGGGGTTTTCGAAACAGCCTGACTCTATGTAATGGGGGGTTTTAAGAGGGAAAGAATGTCACGTCTTAAGCGTGTAATAAAGGATGACATTTTGGTAGCAGTTAATTAATGGGACATACTTCTTTGAGTCTATAATAATTCTAAAAGTTTTTCAGAAATTACTATGCAATGGAAAATGTGTTAGGTGTAATTACCTAATAAAGGATGACATTTTGGTAGAAGTTAATTATGGAGACATAGTTCACTAAGTTTGTAATAATTTCAGAATTTTTTTAGAAATATCTGTGAAATGGAATACTCTAATGATTTATTTATGATTTATTGTAATGAGATTTTAAAAAGAAAAAGTATTAAGTGTAAGTGTATAATAAGGGGTGGCATTTTATGTAGAAATTAATTAAGGGGACATAGTTCTTTAAGTTTGCAATAATTTTAGAATTTTTTTTAGAAATATCTATGAAATGGAATATTCGAGTGATTTGTTTATGATTTATTGTAATGGAGTTTTAAAAGAAAAAGGTGTTAGGTATAAGCGTGTAATAAAGGGTGACATTTTAGTAGGAATTAATTAAGGGGACCAACTTCTATGAGTCTTTAATAATTCTGGAATTTTTTTAGAATTTTCTCCAAAATGAAATACTCGAATGATTTATTTATGACTGATTGTAATGAGATTTTAAAAAGGAAAAAATATTAGGTGTAAGTGTACAATAAGGAGTGACATTTTGTGTAGGAGTTAATTAAGGGAACCTATTTCTTTGAGTCTGTAATAATTCTAAAACTTTCTCAGAAATTTCTATGAAATAGAATACTTAAATGATTTTTATTTATAATTTATTGTAATGGGATTTTAAAATGAAAATGTCTTAGGTGTAAATGCATCATAAAGGGTGACATTTTGGTAAGAGTTAATTAAGGGGACCTACTTCTTTGACACTCTAATAATTCTAGAATTTTTTCAAAAATTTATATGAAATGGAATATTCGAGTGATTTGTTTATAATTTATTGTAATGGGATTTTAAAAATAAAAAGATGTTTAGACGTAAGTGCATAATAAAGGGTGACATTTTATTAATAGTTAATTAAGGGGAGATATTTTATTTCCAGAAATTTATGTGCAAGCTACTGAAAAATTAATTAATCCAAGATTTATCGTAATGAGATTTCAAGGTATAATAACCGTGACATTTTGTTGAGATTAGATACCAACGAAGAGAAGATATTTCTTCGCTATAATAATTTCGTGACGTTTATGCTAATAACCCCGGGACTAGCCTAATTTATATTCTTTCTCATAGACAGTATATTACTTTGAAAAGTTGCCTAATTCACATAAGATTTCTATTCTCACGTTCTTCCTATTGTACGTTTTACCAACAATATTTGACACCGGATTTCGACCACGGTATTAAATACGAAGGTCAAACAATATCAAGCCGTGAATCTGGCGATGATAAAAAGAAGTCGTCTCAAGGTCACCTCGAACGTCACCTCAAGATTGCCGCCATTTTTTCCCGCAATTTGACATCTGCTTTCAACATTCAAGACCTTAAAACAACATTTCTTTGGCATCGTCAAATGCACGCCATGGAACCATTTAGGCCCACTTTAGCTACTTTTTCTTTCTCCCAATAGCAGCGGAAATAATTCAGATGTTCAGCTCAAGTGGCACAATTTATTAGCGAATGTCAAATAAATTTATTTCTCAATCCCCGAAAGGGAATTAATTTTTTCCACCAAATAAACCTCGTTAAATAATCCCCCTCATAATCCTGAATTCCCTTCAAAGTACAGGTAGCTCTCTTACAACGCGGCATCCTATAACACGGTTTTACTATAACACGATTCATAAATTGCGGGAATCCTCCTACAACACGGTTCCGCTCTAAGAAAATACGATAAGAAAATTGCAAAAATCTTTGTACAACACTGTACTTCTACACGAGCAATGACGACGAAGAAATTGATTAAATTAAAATTGCGTTAAATTAAAATAATATTTCTGCTTTTTTGTTTTGTGTTGTACTACATTTTGTTATAGTACATACGTTTATATTTTTAATAAAAATAAAGTTGTTTATGTGGAATCAGAAAAGAAATTTGTTTTTACTAAGTTTTCGGAACGTAACCCCCCTTCTAGTACTGGCACTAGGTCTCATGCAACACGGTTTCACAAAACACGGAATTTTCTAGGAACCTATTTACCGTGTTATAGGAGGGTTACCTGTACATTAAATACGTTAATAAATATAGCTGTATACCGGTATGACAGTGTCTCATAGACGACTATACTCTCGTAAAATACGAAAACGAAGTATCGGACAGCTGAAAGGCTGTCGATGAGCGGGAAAAGGAAGAGAGACGGGATTTAATATAAAGCAAGGAAGTTCTATCGATCAAAATCTCGGCTAGGCTCGATCCGATCTTCTCCGTGATGGCAACAGGACGCGAGCCTCCAGTTCGACACGTTCAATCAACGGCTTCCGATCGCGATCGGTTCGATTAAAACGGTACTGGAAAAAACGAACTCGATCGACGGGGGATCGTGCCCGTTTCTTTTTCACCCACCTCGACACATTGTGTTCCGCTCTCAATGACACCTGCTTGATCCGCTCGCGATACCAATACCAGCTGCTATTACGGTTTATTACACAGTGTTTAAGCAGCGAGCTGTTTCTCCTTTTTGCACGGACTGCTCTGCAACGCAGAGAAATTGCGTTTGTCACGCTTTTATCCCGGGAGGAGGGTTAATTGCGACTATTCAGCGAGAAAAACGTTCTTCCCCTTGGCCGTTATTCGAGAAATTATTTAATCGAATTACTAAATTACTGGAATAAAATTTCAATTTTGTCCTGGCTCTTGTATTCGATTCTACGAGGTGCAAGGACATCTGAGATTATTTAAAAAATTATTATTATATTATTATTATTTTACAATATTTATTTTAGTTTCGTTTCATTTTCATATCAAAGGGTTCAATTGCGACCTGCAGGTATTTAATTGTGTATGGAACTGTACTGAAAATGGAAATTTTTCAATGTATTGGATAATTACAGTGTTTTCCACATCTGAGATTATTTAAAAAATCTGCGTATTCTTATTTTACAATATTTCTATTTCTATTTATATTTTATTGGTATTTTAAGTTTCGTTTCATTTACATATCAAAGGGTTCAATTGCGACCTGCAGGTATTTAATTGTGTATGGGACTGTACAAAAAATGGAAATTTTTCAATGTATTGGATAATTAGTGTATTCCACATGGGACTGTATTGAAAATGGAAATTTTGCAATATATTGGATAATACAGTGTTTTCGATTACAAAGGAATACTAATAATACTAAGACTAGTAAATACTAGTAAAAGGATAAAGAATACTAATTAAGAATACTATAGGATACCATTTCCAAAGAAATCGCGAATCAGCCATTGCCAATAAAAATCTTGGTGTTCTTTTCCTGAGTTAAATTAGTTTTATGAGTTTTGAGTTTGTGTTATTCTGTTCTTGTTGTTTTGTCAATTTTCGATGTCCCAAAACCGGTTTTCGTCATGTTATAATACTAATAAAGAATACTAATAAAGTAAAGGAGTATTAATAATAAATAAATCCGAAATTGAATAATAAATATTCAATCCTGTCAATTTATCATAATCGATTTAGAAAATTCGATTACGTTTATTGTACAAAATTTTATTCAATTAATACCATTTTCGACTTACGTAAATGACTATACTACACTAATTTGATATGGTTTAGTAATACGAGTATCGTATGAAGAACATCATGATCGATAGATCCCTGTTGCACGATCGCGCTGAGTTTTCCGTGAAACGAAAATTATTGAACAACGGACGCCATTAAGTCTGTAAGATGATACATATAACGATATCGGGAGGGAGGAAATTTGCCGTGGAACGGATTTACGAACGCGTTTCCCTCGGTATATCGAACAAAAATGGCGGAGAGAATGCCGTCGGCCGGCATGACTTACGCCAACGTAAGTAACTGCCCTGCCCGTTCGAGTATGACTGCTGGCCTAACAGAATTCTAATTTGTCCGTGTAATAAACAGTCCGCCAGGTGGCAATTTATTTCGCTCTGTTCACTTCCGCCAAGAGGATGCCTGTGTAAATGCCTAATACCTCACGTGCGTCTAAGCCGCGTTCGGTCTGTCGATTTCGTTCGCAGCCATCGACCTTAGATCCCAACCAGCCAGAGATCGAGGAACCGATGATTTTTATCTAACGAAACGTTCCGTCATCTTCGTCAGCCAGTTACAAAATAGATCTTATCGTTAGATTGGAGTCTGGAATTACTTAGGATAGGATAGGATCTGATCCTCTCGAGTATATGATTTTAAGTATGGCCGCTCAAGTCCTAATGGGAATATGAAGGAAGAAATTTTTTCCCTGTTTTTAATTTACTTATTTATTTATCTCTAATTTATACTTGATCTACTGACGTATAAATTGAGCTCCTATTATATATTTCCGATTATTTTTCATATATTACTTATTCTCTGGAATGAAACGAAATTTGAGGTTATGTTGTTTATTAAAGTTTATCGTTAAAGTTGATGCACCTGAATGAATTATCTCTAATTTATACTTGATCTAGTGATGTTTAAATTAGACTCCTATTATATATTTACGATTATTTTTCATATATTATTCTGTCGAATGAAACGAAATTTGAGGTTATGTTGTTTATTAAAGTTTATCGTTAAAGTTGATGCACCTGAATGAATTATCTCTAATTTATACTTGATCTAGTGATGTTTAAATTAGACTCCTACTATATATTTACGATTATTTTTCATATATTATTTCTTCTCCCGAATGAAACGAAATTTGAGGTATTGGAGTATATATATTTTAAATATGGCTGCTGAAGTTTCAATGGAACATGAACGAAGAAATTTTTTCCCTGCTTTTAATTTGCCTATTTATTTATCTCTAATTTATATTTGATCTATCTCCATTCAAATTAGGCTCCTATTATATATTTTTGGTTATTTTGCATATATTATTTATTCTCTCTAACCAAACGAAATTTGAGGTATTGGAGTATAGAATTTTAAGTATTGCCGGTGAAGTTTCAATGGAACATGAACGAAGAAATTTTTTCTCCACTTCTAATTTACTTATTCACTTATTTTTAATTTATATTTGAATCACGAGCGTTTAAATTAGACTCCTATTATATATTTCCGATTATTTTCCATTTATTATTTATTCTCTGGAATAAAACGAGATTTGAGGTTATGTTGTTTCTTAAAGTTTATCGTTAAAATTGATAGGTCTAAGTGAGTATACATTTTACAAATGTAATTCAAGAATGAAATACTTTCGTGAATATCCTGTAAATAAAAATATTACTCTAATAATGTTACAGGTACAATATTCGTTTTCAGTTTGGGACAGAATAATATAAGAATACAGAAAGTAAATTTCGAAAATTTTGAGAAAATCCTTTGAAAATAAAGAAGAAGAATTCCTTCGATATTATCATAAGTATTAACACCGAAATTTCATCGAAATTCTCCTTTTAAAATCATCAGAAGCATCAAATTTCTGGGCGAATCGGTTCCTCGTCGGCCAACCCGGAGGAACGGGACATCGATCGCTTTTTCCCCGCGAATAAATCTTTATTAAGCGTCGGAAGGCCGTGACTGGTCCCATGGGAGCTAGACCAGATTGATTTCAGTAAATTGCTCGATCGCTGACCGGCCGATTAATTACTCGCGCGGAGCAGCTGCGAACCCGACGATCGATCCGATCCCGATCGGCTACATATGGCGATCCGTGGCGATCATTACGCCCTGCCTTGTACCAATTTCCATTTACAGGAATATCAGACGCGCCGGTACGGAACTCAATTTCGCCGGCACTGACGCCGCGAGTTCGTTATCGAACCAACTTCCTTCGTTGCGACGCGGAGCATTAACCCCGGGGGTTAATTGCCGACACGGGACGCGTCCAGGTTCTAGGGTGCACACGAGTGTGCTTTGCTAACCTTGTTACGGTTTTTCGGGATACTCCAACGCGGCGAATTTAATGACTAGATTCTGTTTTACGTCGATTCGGGGTAGCTCGCAGAGTTTGCGGAAGAGAGTGGGGCTTTTCGGGATTTTTCGAGCAACTACTTGTGATTTTCCAAGGAGATTTTCCAATTTTCACGTGTTTGGGTGTTTGGCATTGAGTGGGATTGATAGTGGAAATTGAAATGAGGTTTCAAGACGGGATAAAATATTTTACTCGAGAGCTGAGAATTATTTTGAGGAATATTGGGCTAGTTGGATGTTACTGAATATTAATTTAGTAATTAGGGGTTTGTTGTCTTCTACTTAGCAGCTATTAATTGTTCGATATTGTCGAATAATTTTTCAGTTATTAATTATCGCAGAGAATTTTATAAGAACTTGATCTATTTAACGAAAGAAGGAGAGAAAATAATAGAAAAATCAAAATAACTAAAATTTACATATAAAAATCAACCCTTCCCTCCTGCAGTAAAATTCAACTTATTTAATCCCAGGAAATATGTATGAAATTCTCCATTCACAAAATTCCATTTTTCTTCACAAGTCTAACAATAAATCAGACATCAGTATATTATCCTAAATACCTGAATATCTATATACATATATAGAAACTACTCCTTTATTCTTATACTAAAATTATTTTACACTCTACAAAGATCAATATGCCTAATCAAAATATAATACCTAATTATTCACACGAACATCCACATCCTACAACATTAATCCACACCACCATCAGAGACTCACCAAAAATTCTTCTGTCACGCCATTTCATTAATCAAAATATCTAAAGATCAATATATCATCCAAAATACCTGGATATCTATATGTACATATGAAAACTACCCTTTTATTCTTATACAAAAATTATTTTGCACTAGAATTCCTATAAATTTTACAAATAATCCAAAGACCAAAACACATAAATATTTACACGAACATTCATGTCCCATAAAATTATCCCATAAAAAGTAGCCTATTTCATGTTCTTCTATTAATCAAAATACCTAAATATTAACACAATACATCCATCTCCCATACCATCACCAAAGGCCTACTGAAATTCCTCTTTTACAACATTTTATTAACCAAACTACTTAAATATTAACACTACACATCCACCTCCTACATCACCATCAAAGGCCCACCAAAATTCCTCTTTCGCGACATTCTATTAACCAAACTAACTAAATATTCACTCAAACATAAATATTTACACGAACATTTACGTCCCATAAAATTATCCCATAAAAAGTAGCCCTGAAAACTCGTTAAAAATTCCTATATCATGTTCTCTATTAATCAAAATACCTAAATATTAACACAACACATCCATCTCCCATACCACCACCAAAGGCCTACTGAAATTCCTCTTTTACGACATTTTATTAACCAAACTACCTAAATATTAACACTACACATCCACCTCCTACATCACCATCAAAGGCCCACCAAAATTCCTCTTTCGCGACATTCTATTAACCAAACTAACTAAATATTCACTCAAACATTCACACCCCACAAAAGTATCCCATATCATCTCTAAAAATTCGTCAAAAATTCCTCATCCACGTCCTTCCATTAATCAAAACATCTAAAAATCTGCCCTCCCAAGCCTCACCAAAACTCATCCCCCTTTCCCAACATCTCCACCCCACAAGAGTAACCCACACTATCGATCAAAGACTCCCGAAAAATTCCTCTTCCGCGACATTCCGCTACCCCCCTCGGACCTACCCAGCCAAGAATCCCTGAAAGAAACAATCCCGGATTATCTCGAGCAAACATCTATCCATCTCAATCGAGCCAGGTCCCGGCATCGTCGCGTTCACGGTGCTTACCCATTTCCCTGTCGCGTCCGCGTACCTCTCGCAGGCCATTCGACAGGCGAGATTTTAATCCGACCAGTGGTTCGATAATCGATCGAGATCCGATCGAGGCGGCCCGGACGAGCGGCGCGTTCCGCGCGCGGCGCGGCAATTACGTACCAAGCGGCGGACATTAATTAGACGCGACGAAATAATTAATCTCAGGCA
Organism: Eufriesea mexicana; assembly: GCF_001483705.2. NCBI lineage: Eukaryota > Metazoa > Arthropoda > Insecta > Hymenoptera > Apidae > Eufriesea > Eufriesea mexicana. Next base: position 322,066 of record NW_016908892.1, read on the forward strand.
CTTAGATCATCCTCAGGAATCCTCCACGGTCCAAGCCTCGGCGACCGCATGAATATATGCATCAGCTGCGCGCACACCTGGATACAGCCTCGCTGAAACGCGCGTCGCGACGAAATTCTAATTGGAGAACGCGACCCCTCCATGGTGCGCCGTAATTTAGCCTTAGATACCTCGTCAAGTGGAATTTCGCCATCCTATTGTTCTTATTGCTGTCCGGATAGGTGCCTCGATTAGCTGGAAATGGTATTTTGTCGAGGTTTATTAATGCAACCTTGCGGTTGTTTTGCTCGGAGACTCAGTTTTGGGATCATGCGAGCGGAGGTTCGGGTTGTTTATGAGATTTGTGAGAACGTTTTGGTTGGCTGATTTTCCATGGCGTTTATTTGGGACGATATTCGAATGTGACACTGAAATTCTTCCGAAACAAATTCTTTGTTTTCATGTCGAAGCCACTAAGTGTAATATTATTCAAAATAACAGTGATCAAATTGGAGAACATGCTAGTGTGAAGCAATTGAAAATGAATTCAGAACTTGGAGGAGCTGTCACTCTCAAAGAATGTTTCGAGATTTGTATAGGATATGTAGAGACTTGGGTGGTGGTACATAGAACTACTATTTATTAATTAACAACAATAATAATATAATAGATTAACAATATGTGGGTGAGGATTAAGCATACGAATCTGTATCGACTACAATTTAATTCAACAACGCAATGACAGTTCAGCCTGTTACAACTAATGGCTCACAACTAAAACACAACTAGGAACTCCTTTGAAGAACTGTCTCTCAAGAATTCTCTTCCAATCACCTTTCCGAAGAACTCTTCACTAACCACGTTTGCCTTCTTTTATATCTTCCCCAACCTGAATACGTTTTCCAAAAGAATATGGTCATGCTAAGGGCCTGACGCATCGTCGGGGGTTTTCCAACCGACCTGACCCTGGAACCCTCGTGACTTTCTGAGCTAAAGTTACCTATACACGAGCTGGAAATCCTGCGATACTACAGATATGTATAGAAGGATATAGGAAATATTAAGAATAGAAGATGCATAGCACTGTCCATATTGCAATAACAAACAAGAGGTTGTAAAGAAGCTAGGTCTTTGGTCTTTATTTGCTATATTGGTTATTCATTTAAAAAGATTAAGAGAACAGTCTAAACAAAGGTCTACATCAAAATTAATCATGCTAGTTGTGGTATTGGTTAACACAGATTTTGAATATAGATGTGTGTTGATATAATAAAGGAGCGATGTCTGTAAGAAAGGGACGAGTGAGACAAATATGCATGGGATGCCAATATCTAATTGATAGGATTCAGGTTATCGTGATAAATGAGTATGCGTGTAATGATCGAGGTGTGTGTGAATTGCGTATGTTCGTGTAATGTATGAAAGTAGAAAGAACACACCAGAGAGATTGGGCATAGATCAGTTGTAATTGAGTTATAATAGTGGAAATAGGTGTGGGCATGTGATTGCGAGAAATTAATTAGGTTTATACCTGATATTTGTGTTTGATCACATTTTTGTAATTAAATAAAGAATTGTTCTTATCGTTATTGATATTTCATCCACTACTAATATTAGTCGATTGGGGGATTGATGAAACTCGATTTCTTGTGTTAATTGACGAAGAGAGTCTAAGATTCGACATGTTTTATTTATATTCGATATCGAGTTTGAAAAAATTTCGGATTCAGGACTTGGTACTGGAGTATACCGATTATCCTTATTATTGGTGACGATTGTTTCAAACATCTTTTTCTAAGTTGTATCTGTGACTATGAAAGAAAAGGTCAGATGAAGTCTTTAGAATTTTCATAGATTTTCTGCAAAATTGCGTCTTATTCAAATCCTATTTAGCGATGATTGTTGTGATACAATATGATGGATTAACAGCGATTCGTCTTTAAGCTCCGTGCGTCGAAAACACATTAAAACATGTGATTCATTTTCCTAGTAGCAGATACTATTAACATTAACACTCGAGGAACAACGAGAAAACATTGAGTCAGTTTGATTGTATTCAAAAGTAATCATTATACAATACTCTACGAGATTTTTATCGAGTATTTATTTAGAATGCTAAATCATCCATTTGAGAAAATCTGGATAAATGAAACAGAAAATTTTACAAATTTTTATAAACATATATGTATGCTGCGAATATGTATTAGATTCACTCCAATATATTATTCTTTTGCAAGAATAGTGATAATAAGAATAGACTATAGTCGATAATAAATAAACTATGATTAACTTTTTATATTGCTAAATATATAAACGAAACTAACCTTCACATTCTGTGACTATAAATAAATCACAATTAAAGAACTAAAGAAAGAAAGAATTAAAGAATTAAAGAATTAAAGAATTAAAGAAATAAAGAAAGAAAGAATTAAAGAATTAAAAAATTAAAGAAAGAAAGAATTAAAGAATTAAAGAAAGAAAGAAAGAATTAAAGAATTAAAGAATTAAAAAATTAAAGAAAGAAAGAATTAAAGAATTAAAGAAAGAAATAATTAAAGAATTAAAGAATTAAAGAATTAAAAAATTAAAGAATTAAAAAAGGAAAGAATTAAAGAATTAAAAAAAGAAAGAATTAAAGAATTAAAGAACTAAATCACAATTAAAGAGCCATCACTACCTATTTCCAAGTTAACCAAATTAATAAATAAACCATCGTTACTTATTTACGAATTAAATATCCCTGAATATCCTCATGTTCCCGAGTCACGTTCAAAATTTCGCGCCTCGCTGACCCGAGTGAAATGGCGGTTCACCGGTCGCGTAATGGCGGCCGCGGACTCGCAGCAGACACGACCACGTCGCCGCGGCTGAACAAATCGATTTATCGAATTTATTGCCATCTCTATCTGACTGGCGATCGCGCGTCGTAATATCTATATATAGAAATTGCGAGGACACCTACGGTTTCTTCGTAATTTCCTCCCGTTCCCTCGGCTCTGCCTCTCAGCCGCCCCGGGGGCGGCAGCACCGTCGTTCGATTATCGAAAATCGCCTCGACGACCCTTCGCTTCGACGGTAGCCGACACTGACAACTGTTAACGACGACCATGGAATGCAACTTGGTTCCTCGTGTATAAATTTATATAAGAGCCTCGGTCCAACGATCCTTGGCTTTTAATTCAGCGCCATTCGCGCTATGTTTTTCCTCTTTTTTTCTTTCCTTTTCGTTTTAACGCCGCGTTAATTGCGGTGGGAAATTATCCTTGGCTTTTCCTGCTGCGAATATTCTTGCCACTTCTTTCTTGGCTCTGGCCTTTTTTGTGCTTAGGCTGTTTTAGGGGTTTTGTTGCCAGTAAGAAGTGTCTGTGTGGAGGAATGCCAAACTCGATGGCTCGGAGATTAGAGTTATAAGGAGAGGAGAATTAAGGTTAATGTTAAACTCTTGTTTTTGATGTTACTAAATTGTCATAGTTGCTATGAACTGTAATTACTATATATATATACACACATACATATATATATTATGAAAATTATTAAGTATAATAATTACTCTCTATTATGTGCACATTTTCGATGTAAGTCAATAGTAATTATTATATATATAGTAAACGTAATTATATAATAGTTATATACAGTAACATAGTTATATAAATTAAATATAAACAATATATATATATAACTATGTTACTATATATATATCTATTATCTTCATATATCATATATCTATTATGTTCACATTTTCGATGCAAGTTAATAGTAACAAATATATATAGTAACATAGTTATAGTAGCATAGTTATATAAATTAAATATAAACAAAATATGTATATAACTATGTTACTATATATATTAGTTGACTTGCATCGTAAATATAATAATATAAAATTTATATGCAATCGATGAATATAAAATGCATCGTGCATACATGTGAATATAATAGAGAGTAATTATAGTTAATAATTTTCAGTGTGGCTTTTCACTGAACTGTAATTACGATATTATTACACGATATTTGAACACAAATTAGAGATTTATGATATTAATAGCGAAGTGTAAATTGGTTAAAATATAATAAAAAGAAAAATCACGTTGTGTTGTATTTCTGTCGTATATTAGACTATATTCCAGTGACAAAAGGACACGTTTCGGGGGACACACACGTGGGGACGATATTTGCAAGGTGTTAGAGCGGAAAATGCTTTTGTCTGTATCCGTTTTGCAGCAACGATTCTTCGTGAAATGGCGCGAAAGGTGCCACGAGGGACAAACAAAAATCGAGCTCGCCCTTCCCGTGCCGGAAGCTCGATTCCCGGCGTTCTTTGATCGCGAACCGCGTAATAACGCGCTGAAGAGAGGGCGCTGTGTTCATTAAGCGCCGCTCGAAAGCTTCGCGTGTTTGCCGAAAGCGAGGCGAATTTGCACGGGAACGAAGCTCTTACGCGATGCGTTGCGAAGCTCGCGATTCGGTCCTTCGATTTGAATTTCAAATACTTCCTAGCCCCGTTCGGGCGGCAAGGAAACCGGCAGTCTTCGAGTATCTCGATTTCTCTGCCTCCAAACTGATCCTAAAACCAATTACATGAAAATATTCCGTGGGAAATTTATTTTTCTCACACCTTTCACGCTAAACTGAGAATCACTATTATTACAATATAATTATTATCATTTCTCCTTATATTTTCAATGAAATTATATTTCAATGAAATTTTAATTCCCCTTTAAACGAATTGCTATTATTAATATTATTATTATAGTTCCTAGATATTTCCGAAGTACCACAGTACAGTGTGGTAATGGTTAACATGGATTTCAATATACATATATATTAAAATGTATCGATGTAAAAATAAATGATGTATGTAAGAAAGAATGATTAGATCGAGTAAGCGTGCAATGAATGAAGCGTGGTATAGACTATTCATATTTATATTTATGAAATGTATGAAAGAAAAGAAATCAATTGAGAGAGTAATTGTGTAAGTCAGTTGTAATTCAGAATTGATCGAGGGTAAACGTGTGTACGAGTACCATGAGAAAGAGTAAATACAATTACACATATTTCATCGATCATTTTTACTCTGTGCTAAAATAGTAACTATTATATTCTATACAACTATTATATTGTTGAATAAATATTTAATATATTCATTTAAATATAATACCCACGACTAACACCATGGATATCTCTAACCTACCGAAAACCTAACCTCAAATTCGCACTTGGCTCGTAACCTGCAGAATAATTTTTACCCTGTGCTACAATAGTAACTATTATATTCTATATAACTATTATATTGTTCAATAAATATTTAATATATTCATTTAAATATAATACTCGCGACTAACACTATATATATCTCTAACCTACCGAAAATCTAACCTCAAATTCGCACTTGGCGCGCAACCTGCAGAATAATTTTTACCCTGTGCTACAGTAGTAACTATTATATTCTATATAACTATTATATCTCTAACAATATAACTATTATACTGCTCAATAAATATTTAATATATTCATTTAAATATAATACCTGCGACTAACACTATATATATCTGTAACCTACCGAAAACCTAACCTCAAATTCGCACTTGGCGCGTAACCTGTAGAATTAATTTGCCTGGGCGTGTAACTCGAATCGAATACGAATTTCCAAGTGAAAAACCCGCGGCTGAAAGAAGCTTGAAATACAGCCGAAGGATGAGGCGAAAATAGAGGGAGGAAATCAGCTTTATTCGCGCGAGTATCGAAGAAGCGAGGTGTCGACCCGAAGGATAAGATGGCGGACCAACTGCGCAGTCATCGGTTTTAATTGCAATTCAAATATTGAATTACGATTCCGCACGCGGGACACGCGAAGGAAAAGAGTCTTTAGGCTGATCGTCCGGCTGTTAAAAGAGCTCGTAAATCGTCTACGGGTTTCGTGTTGTCATTCATTACTCGTTGTTCGATGATTGTCGACGAGCTGACGTCCGCCATCGTGCACGAAGGGCTGCTGCTGATCAATGCCGACGGGTTTCGCGCTGGCGATAGAAGGCGAAATGGGAAAAAAAGGGAAATGAAAAAGCGAGGGAACACGTGTAATTTCTACCCGATAAACCTGTTAACGATTGCCGGTAATACCGCGTATTACAATGTGCTAAATTGGTCAACCGATAGGGAATAAAATTGAAATAAATAATGCATCCGAATGCTGGATAGGAAATCGAGTGCCGTGAATATGCAAACGCGCGAAATATTCCATGCGAATATTTAGTGAACATTTCCCACGCGCAGTTCCCTGTTGGACAGACGGATAAATGCCGATGAGTAAACGCAGCGAGATAGAATTTTAGCAAAGAGATATGTGTGTGCGTATTTTGAATGTCTAAGAGTTGTAATGGAATAGGTGAATTATCGGAGCAATAAATTACACAGAATTTCGCGAAATAGATTTTTGCCATAGCATCTGAATCAATTGTTTATCCAGGTGATAATGAGAAAATCGATTTGATGCATGTAGAGGTGTGAGAATTTTTATAAACTTACTATTAGTTTTATTTAACACGAACCTAATTCAAACTGAAACAAGAATCCACGATTAAATTTTTAAAGAATTTTAACTGGTGTTATCTATCAAAATTTTTATGAACTTATTATTAATTTCACCTAACCCAAACTGAGATAATAATCTACGATTAAATTTTTTAGAAATTTTCCAAGAATCCTAAGTGGTGTAATGTAGCAGAATTTTTATAAACTTATTATTAATTTTATTCCTACTACTGTTACTATTATTTATTTGCAAGAAATGTAGTCTGCATTCATCTCTGTTCACACGAAATTTATTCAATTGAGCAAACTCGTCCAAACCAGAATCATAAATAATTAAATTTTTCAAGAATTTTAACTGGTGTAATTTACCAGAATTTTTATAATCTTACTATAATTTTTACCTAACTCAAATTGGGACAATAGTCTACGATTAAATTTTCCAGAAATTTTCCAAGAATTTTAACTGGTATAATTTACCATAATTTTTATAAACTTACTATAATTTTTGCTCGTATTAATACTGTACTGATATTATTATTTGTTTAAAAGGAATGAGGTCTGCATTCCTCTCTGTTCACGCGAAATTTACCCAATTGACCAATCATCTGAAACTCGTCCAAACCAGAACAATAATCAACAATAAAATTTTCCAAATTAATTTTCCAGAACTTTAATTAGTGCTATTTATCAGAACATTTATAATCTTACTATTATTTTTACCTAACCCAAATTAAAACAATAATCTACAATTAAATCTTCCAAAAATCTTCCAAAAATCCTAACTGCTATTATTTCCCAAAAATTTTTCAAAAATCCTAACCAATATTATTTATCAGAATTTTTATAATCTTACTATAATTCTTACCTAACCCAAACCTGATCCAAACCGGAACAATGACCTGCGATTACCAAAATAAATTTTCCAAGAATTAGACCCAAAATTTCGTCTCATCGGATCTAAAAGAAAATGATGAACAGTGATCATCGTGATGGTTACCGAGCGTGCGTTAGCATAACGAGGACGTTAAGTTACAGCATTGGGCTACAGGTGATGCTAGAGGAGAAAGAACGTGCTAGGAGTGGAGCGGGGCCCGTGATCCAAGAATAGAAAGGGAGGCATGATTTATGCCGGATTATTTATGTGCTTGGACTATCATCGTCGCTGGTCGCGCAAGTGCGCAGAATCGACGCGCTTATCGCTACTCGATCATCGATCGATCCTCGATCCCGGCCACGTTTTTCCACCGGCTGACCCTCCGTCTACTTACGTAACGCGGCTCATTTTTCCCCTCCCCACGCCCCTCCATTCCCGTGTCGTTGGAATTTTTATTTCCAAGGATTATCGTAAACTCCGAAGATCCCGAGTACAGACGGTTCGAACTCGAAACGGGATAATTTATCGATCGAGTCATCCACGATGATTCAGCGAGCCGAGCCGCGAGCCGGCTAAAACAACGCGATTCCGAGGAACCAGCGACGAGAACTGATCTCATCTCGATCCTCGTGTAAACGATCGAGAAGTATCGAGGCAACGATCTTGATTAATTTTTCGATCCAATGGACTCGGATTGAGAGGTAAGCTCGAAAGTGAGCTAGTTTAAACGGCTCGATAAGTGGCTGTTTGAGATGCCATGTTGGCAACTCGGTTTCGAGTTTGTCAGCACTGGTAATTGCTGGATTATGTTTTTAATTGCTGGATTTTTGAGAGAGTGATTTGAAAGATTTGGACGGGTGACTTGGCTACATTGGTCAACTTCGTCCAGATTAATTATTTGATATCGTCCACCAATGTGCGATTAAGTCACGTACCTGTTTGTAAGTAGCATGAACACGTTATAGCGTACACCAGGGTATGCAATTTAAAATTTTACACCGTGCCAGTGGGACAGGTTATGTGGATTGAGAACCGCTGGTCTGTGTTACTAATTGATTGAGTATTTTTAAAATATGCGAATTTAGAGTCAGTTGTGGGAATGACAAATTCGATATACAGAAGCATCGTATATGAATTATGCGTCTGGATGAGCTTTTCTCGCGATTTGATGCGAAATTTAGTGGAAAATTGCGAGGAAATTTTAATTTATTCGAAAAGTTTATAATAAACCGATTACTAAGCTAGATCTTTCATAAAAATAATTTTAAATAATTTCAAAAATAATTTATATAATTTAAATAATTTAAATAATTCCAAAAATAATTTCAGGAGACTCATTCGGTTACTTTTAGTTATTAAAAGATAAAATGATCAATTTAAATATGTACAATCGATTATGTGCATCCTAATTAATCCTTTGCACTATAATGACGAATCTGATGTCATGTCAAATTTCGTAATTATAAGCTACGCTAATCATACGACCATAATTATATTTCACACCATTTTAATTTTTATTTAATTTTATCTGGGATTATGGTTAACTAAAATTAAGTACTACCTCGATGCATAATTTTTCATAATTAAATCGAAATGCCAAGGGATTAAGAAATTATTAAAAAATGGAATTAATCAATTTGAATAACCCACTAATAAATTAAAATTCACTGTAATTACACGTGACGAGATGACCTGTCATAAGAATCATCAGACAATGACAGGGAAAAAATTGTCCTGCGATACAATGGGAAAATTGTAATATATAAATTGCACATAAATGTCGAAAAGGAGAAACTTTTATGGGAATATGGTTAATTTATTCCGATAGTACGAGCGAAAGGCATAACGATTCAAGGTTTACACCGAGTCATAAAACCAAATATGTAGTAAGTGCTTGTCGATACTTAACTAAATTCTGCCCGAACATCTTTTCTCCTCGATCGTTAAGTTACGTACGATTTCGTTCGCACAATAGACAAATGGGATAAAGCAGATTCCGCTTTTACCCCGAAGACAGCCTTAATTACGCGAAATTATGACACTCGTGTGTTTCTTAACGACTGCACCGCAGTCACGGTCCGACATTAGACTCCTTAATTACGCCTCGTGTAAGAAGGCCATCTGAATCTCGAAGGTTAATGATTTCTTTCTCCTCCTTCCCCTTTTATTTCGTGCCTGTGAGTGTGAAGTAAGAAGTCCTGCTTTATGACACCATGAAATAAAACGAAGATGAGTCCAACCGATAATTTAATCATTATAACATTTTGTCGGATAAAATATCAGACAAAACTTATTCGAAATTGTGTTTGATATTTTTCTTGTACCCTTTATCCCGAATTTTGAAAAAATTTTGGTAGCCTCACAAAATTAAATCCTGGGGTACAAGGATTTCTTGCTACGTAATATAAAATAAAATAAATTTTTTAAATAAAATTTCGTAAAAATATTTGGAAATTGGCCATCGCGATGTTTTATTTGCTATTTCCCAATGATAAACTATTGACTACGGATAGTCCATCTTTTCATACTTCAAATTTCTTGAAAGACAAATCTATAATATTTAAATGCACGATACACAAGATAATTTTCGTAATGGCCTAAACGCGAGGTTAATGATTTAATTTTCACGAAGCACTTCCGGAAGAGCTATCAATTATTCGAAATTGACCACTGAAGGAATATTCGCGATAATTAAGCACCTTGACAGTTCCCAGAAGCTGCATGGAATTCGACGAAACTGGAAGTTGCATTCACGAGCGTTAATTATTTTCTTCGTAATTCGTCATCGAAATCTAATTACTCCGACGCCTGACACGGAAAAACGCCGGTTATAATACTAATTACCGATCGTTAGAGGCGTTGGATGACGAGTTATTGTTAACAGCTCGCCACTTCGGATGGTATCTCGCTGATGATGGCCGAGAAATACTTCTTTGTTCCGTCGTTGTTCCACGCAGCATTGGGAATATTCGCTCTGGCTACAACGCCTGTGTAACAATGGCGGCCGCGAGCGATAACTCGCGATAAAAAACCAGTCTAATTGCGCGAATACGTTTACACGAGACTGTCGTCACCAGAAAACCGGCTGCATGACGTGTCGAAACACTGCACGGTGCCGTTCGCGATGATAATGATCGTGATAACTTATGCCTGAACGTGTTCATTCAACACCGTCGGATGAATGGCGGAAAATTATCGAATCTGATTGAATTACCGATGCAACTACTCAATTACGATTTATTTCAATTCCCCGAGGTGTTTCCGTTATTTAAATATCGCGCTGGAACTAGGTTAGGTTAAGGATTGTTTACAACTCTGAGACCCCGTTATTTTCTTCTAGAGGAAACGCGTCGAGCTCTTTGTATTCGATGTAATAGTTCGAGCAGGATAATTAATATTTTATAATAAT
>NW_016908892.1:332925-358027 GCF_001483705.2 Eufriesea mexicana
ATCGTTATACGGATACGACCCGTATAAATAAATAAATAAATAAATAAATGAATTTATAGAAATTTTTATTTTTTCCCTCTTTCTTCATTTTTCTCAGGTAACTATTAACCCTTTGCAATAAAATGAAGAGTCCTTTATGTCAAATCTCACGATTCCAAGCTACATTAATCACGTAATTATAATTATATTTTTAAGAAATTTCTATTTCTTCCCTTCTACATTTTTCTAAGGCCACAATTAACCTTTAGCGATAAAATGACGAGTCTAACTCGTCATGAATTCTTCATGTCAAATCTCACGATTGTAAGTTATACTAATTACGCAATTATAATTATATTTATAAAATTTTTAATTTTTAAAAATTTCTAAAATTTGTATCTATCTATCTATCTAAATTTCTATCTAAATTTGTATCTAAATTTCTAAAATTTGTATCTAACTATCTATCTGTCTAAATTTCTATCTAAATTTCTAAAATTTGTATCTAACAATCTATCTGTCTAAATTTCTATCTAAATTTCTAAAATTTGTATTTAACTAACTATCTGTATTTATGCTTGATAGTATAAGTATACAGTGGTTGATCAAAATTAAATACTACTTCAATGCAAATTTTTCGCGATTAAATCGCGGTGCAAGGGGTTAATTGCAAAATTTTCAGTTTCATTTCGAACGCATAAAATTTGTAGCTTTAAGAATTACAAGACGGGTAGGTATGATGGAAATTTCGTATTCTCTGCTTAAAATTTCTGAAGTGCCTGAACCGGAGGAATAAGGATATCCGCGTGATTCGTACATAAGCAACCTGAATTACATGTACCGCAACAATTTTACATTTTTCCGCGATACGATTCGTCTCTCGGCCTTCCGACGTTTCTAAATTTAAATTTCTATTTCGAGGTGCACGCCGTTTCATTTTCGGAATAGCCGAGACTAGTGGGAGTCAAAATATTTCCGTATTCAGCACCACGTGTAATCTTTATATCTATGATGCGAATCCCGGAGATCTTGGCGAATAAACGTTTGACCCAGCCGAGCTTAGACAACTGGTCACCACGGAACGGTTTGTGCCCCGAAACGAAAAGTTAAATTATGCGAAATCTGTATTCCCGGAATTCTAATCCTCTACTCGGAGACGGAATATTCTAACGCCGCGAACGTAATTCCTGCTCCCTGACTTTCTATTATACACTCATCTCGTAGTATTAAATCATATTCACGTTAAATTAATTTTAACAAATTCTGATATAATATCGAATTATACGAATTATTTTCGTCTTTATTTAAAATATGGAATCCTTATCTATATAAATTTTATGAGTTTCTTCGAGGGAACATAATTCGTGCTCTCTGACTTTTTATATATTCATCTCATAGTATTAAATCATATTCACGTTAAATTAATTTTAACAAATTCTGATATAATATCGAATTATTCGAATTATTTTCGTCCTTATTTAAAATGTGGAATCCTTTTATATTTAAATTTCGTGAGCTTCTTTGAGGGACTATGGCAAAGACAAAGTTGTACCCAGTTTAAAGAAGATCATACTAAACTTCAGTGCCTGAGTATAATATACATGAAGAAATTTAATTAAAATCATACGATAAAAATAATTATACGTGTATAATTGCTTTTCTATCTAAATAAAAGTAAATATTAATTCTACGAAAATTAACTACATGATTCTGGACTATGGCAGTAGATTATTACAACTAACGACAAAGTTGTAACCAGTTCAAGGAGATCATATACAACCACTAAACTTCAGTACCTAAATATATAGTACATATGAAGAAATTTAATTAAAATTACACGATAAAAATAATTACACGTGTACAATTGCTTTTCTATCTAAATAAAAGTGAATATTAATTCTATCAAAATTAACTACATGATTCTAATAATTACAAAAATAATATATAAAATAAAATAAAATATCCAGAATCAAAGGAACTTCTGTAGTCCAAATCCAAAGATAAAATATCCAGAACCAGAAGAACCACCTCCATCCTAATTCTACCATTGAATATTAAATTAATATTAATATACATACAAAACATTCTCGTTTTAAAGATGTAATAAATCAAAATTTCTCCTATATTTTTCTAAGCTCGGTGATACTATAATATTTATACTAAAATAAAGTAAGATCAATATTTCACACACAGTTGCTTCTAATCTAGTTACTATGCTTCATATTCGTGACATAACCTCAACAAACCAAAACTCACAAAATTTCCCAAATCATAATACACACGTAACACTAGACAGTCCATAAATTAAGAACAAATAAAGATTCCTCCATTTTACTTTCTTCTGATACCAGAGGGCAAACAAATACACTTTACTTCCCTATAATTTTCTTCTTGTCCTACCAATTAATTATATTCCAAGGTATGCAAATAGGAACCACATGTAAGGGACCAAAGATTCAAAAAGAAAGATCACAAAATTATGAAATAAATATACAGTCATATGTGCCTATAATTATGAAAGTAGTTTAAGTCATCGACATAAGAGAAACGATTTTATTATTTATTTCGTGTTGCATTCGTTTATATTACAATAAACTATATTTATTTTCTACAAAACAGTGAAGAATTGAATCGTTAGATCAAGTTTGCAGCTTTATCGCGATTAATTTTATAATTTATGACGTATTTAAAGACCGAAGCTCTTAATATTTCAGAAGCAAACATAAGTGACTTAGACCACTCTCATAATCACAAGCACATACATCACAGAACCTGTATTAACCCTTTGCACTCGAGAGGTGAACTTCAGTCACCATTCCATAAAATTTGGAAGATCGATATTAATTAATATATCAAATTTAATGTAATGTAACAGTGTGCGAGGTATCGAAGTCAAATAATTCTACGATTCTATTATACAATTCTTTATTTACTGCTCAAAAAAGTATCGTCAATTTTTCAGTAGAGAATATTTGATTTCCTACTCTTCTCTAGCCAAAAAATCTTCAAGTGCAAAGGGTTAATTAATTTCCTAACACACCCGAACAACGAGAAAATGCGAAACTCATACCTGTACCCGAAACTGCAAACCCCATACGCACTCAGCAACGCCATCTTGCTCGATATCTCTCGATATATACCCACCACTTGGTATCACGTGCCCCATGGTATATCCCCATGTCGGAGAAGCAGTGGCAGAGCGGTGGCGCGGTCCAATTTCAAGCACGTGCTCGAAATCACGATAATTCAAAGCACGTGCACGACCGTAACACGATGTAAAAAGGTCCAGAGGCTCGGTTAACCGAGCAACGGCCACGTATACCCGTTTCCCCGCGTTTCCAGCCGACCCCGGGAGGACGGTATAATTTTAAATTTTACACCGGCCATTACAGACATTTACATTTAGATTAATCTGTCCGGCGATGGCAAGTATATTTGCGCGCCTCTCTCGCCGTATTATTGATTATTCAGATAGCTGAATATTCAAAACCGACGCGCCCCCGTTATCCAACATGGCGGCCGGCTACTTACTCGCGCCGCGATCTTAAGTATCGCCGGCGACGCCTCGAGACCCGATCCGCGAGGCTACCACCGGGTCCAAACGTCGGCCATTTGCATTTATATTAGTCATTAAACGGGCGATATTGTAGCGGGATTAAGGGATGCTCGAAATCACGGCGTTCGCCGACGGTTTCGTCCAGCTTGGCCGCCACGCGGGTCCATCGGGTTCATCAATATTGCATGAACAGAAATGATTCGAGTGAAAAATCGGCGACCGGTTTCGCGGCCAATAAATATACGCGAAAGTGTCCTGCTCGTCTTCCCCTTTAGCGTGTCTTTCTGCTGCCTCGTCCCTTCCTTTTTCGCCGCGATGCTTCGCCAGTTTTAATTTATACGTTCCGAGCCGACCGGTGGGAACTGCTGGGTCCCCGATGAAATGCGGAACCGAGATTGTAAGTTCTTCTCCTTTTTTCTCTTTTTATTTGAATTTATTTCCTGTCAACCCTGTTCAGAGGTCCCTACGAGTTTCGTATTCGGGCTTTTGTCGTCTCGCTTTTAATTCGTGCCGAATTATTCTTGCAATTAGGCGAACTCTAATTTTGCGTGTCTTTCGCTGGTGTTCGAGATTGGAGGTAAAGTGGAGCGTTATTTGCGAGGTGTTGTACGTTGTACAGGGTTGTAGGAGGTAGAAGGGTTGCAATCTAGTGGATGGCTTATGGAGATCCTTCAGATTTCAGGGGGTCCTTCGAAATATCGTGATATAGTGAGATTAGGGTGTTTTTCCAGTACCGCCTAGTGGAACGTTGTATTTCCAATAGAATTTTAGATATAATCTCTTCGTATTCTTGGTATGGAAAGTATCTATTCGGTGAAAATGACTGGTCCTAGAATTTTTCTTTTTGTGATTATTAAAAATCTATAAAAATTTTTTAAAAATTAGGATTCGCTCATATTCCGATAGAACTGAAATAAATATATTTAATTGTCTTCGTGGTGACACTTAAATTACTATTACTTATGCCTATTGTGTTTACTTGGGTACCAATTAAGAATCGGTAGTTCTAGTTTTAAGATTTTTCTCGAGATTCTTCTTTGTATATCTTTCGCTAATTTTATTTCTATTTTAGGAAATTTGAGAGAAAATTGAATTTTAATGAAATTTGAATATTATAGCCCAACTAGATTATTATTATTATTATTATGACAAGATATCTTACATGTATTTTGCTTTCCTAGCATTGTCTTACTAACACGTGGAGTTTCGAAAATTAAATTGCGAATTCCTGTACTATTTTGGTATATTTTTAATTTTCCTAAGTTGGTATCCCTATCCCGATGTTTCCTAACTATTTTCAATTCTTTGTTAAAAAATACCGCGAAGGATGCTTTACAATCTTCCAATTTTTATATTTTTATATTATATTTATACATTACTTTATATTATTATATTTTTAACATCGTTGGGAACGATATTTATCGATTACCGTATTTTAATATGGCGATTAGTATGTTTTAGTTATGGTAAGGTTCTTATTTTTAAATCGTTTTTCTTTAGATATTTTTTTATCATTTTTAGCCTGCTTTTATCGAGCTCGGAAATAACAGGGAACCGATTAATTCGATGAAATATCATCGGTAATGATCGATGACACTTTTTTATCTCGATAAAAATGAAGTTACGTCACTGCTTGTTTCTCTTGGTGAGGTTTTATCCGTAACAGAATCTGCTTTAATTGGGCGATTTAATTAACAATTTAACGGTACATGCCTGTTCCGGAAGACGCGTTTCGACTGCCACCGGAAGATGACGCGTAGCACTTCGATCCCACGGGCATTTGCATTTTTCCTTCTGGCGGAATCACGCGTCAGATTCACAGATTATGGTAACTCGGATACCTATGCTATCTCTCCTGCCAGAGAATCGCTAACATTCTGGTTTCCTGCAATATTTTTCCCTTTTTACGCGTCTTACGGTTCTTCTTCTCCGTTCGCATTAATTTCTCCTACGAAAACGAATCGCGCGATGTAATTTGTTGGTAGATAAAGAATACGACGTTTCTCACGCGAGGAGACAAATTTGAAGATGTTTTGGAAATATTTTTGCAAACGGCATAATTTATTTTAATAGTCTTTTCTTATTCATAAGTGGCTTTATCTGTTTACGAAGTGCCGTGAGAGATAAAAAATTGAATAAAACCTGTAATTGAATATCTCGCGTGAATTTCAATGAGACATCGGCCATTAATAAACACAGTAGCTCCCATTTTTCATCGTTTTCGATGTACACGTGTAAATACGACAGTATTAAAATTAGGTTATAGACTGATGTTATATATTTAAAATCATTGACAAAATATATTTTCTTTTAAGAGATTCGTGTTATAATTCAAATTTCTTAAGTACCGATAAAAATAGAAGATAATTACGTAGCGATAAAATGTTATAAAATCCATTTCGTTTCAACGAACTACGATAATTATACTATGTTGAACGGACCAAAAATTTTAATTTTCATTTCACAATATATCCCTATTTTCCTTCGTCTTAAAAGAATACTCACGAAAAGGACAAAATGTCAAAATTTTATTCCATCGGAAAAAAATGGTAAAAAATACCGTGTCATCTGAAAGGAAAGAAAATTCTAAATTCCAAAACGAAGAATTCTATAGGAAAATAATTCCAAAACGAAGTATCCTAAATAAAAATAATTCCAAAACGAAGAGTTCTAAACAAAGAGTACTTTAAAACGAGGTATCCTAAACGAAAGTAATTCTAAAACGAAGAATTTTAAACGAAAATAATTCCAAAACGAAGAATTCTAAACGAAAATAATTCCAAAGCGAAGAATTCTAAACGAAACTAATTTCAAAGCGAAGAATTCTAAACGAAAATAATTCCAAAACGAAGAATTCTAAACGAAGCTAATTTTAAAGCGAAGAATCCTAAACAAAAATAATTCCAAAACGAAGAATTCTAAACAAAAATAATTCCAAAAAGAAGAATTCTAAACAAAAATAATTCCAAAAAGAAGAATTCTAAACAAAAATTACTCCAAGACAAAGTACCAAGGATCTCGTTCTCTGGAACCCGAGCACAGGGAGCGAAGAATGTCTCCAACAGCCTCGAAGAAGATTCGAAAAGGACTCGCGCAGTGCCTAATTTATGGTTTCCCGAAGCGTGCAAAGAATCCCGGAAACGGTGTCGCGTAAAATAAACAGGTCTCATGGAATATGTTAGAAATATTCGACACAATGACCCGAGCCCGTTAGACGATTCGTTCCACCGTCGATAAAACGCGAACGACAGATGCATGTAATTATCCTTAAGCGGTCCGAGACGTAGGAGGATCATTGAACCCTGCCACGGCGATAGAATTCGAGGCACGATAAGACAATACGATTTCACGCAAACTTCACAGTAAAATCTCGACGCTGTTCTTCATAAAAGTTGTTAATGCCCGGTTAATTTCCGCGACCGCAGCGCCTCCATTACTAGCGTACTAAATGTAATGAAAATGGCGGACTTATCGCTACAATTATCTGCATGAAAAGGGAGTTATATCACAAATCAGGAGATAAGAGAATAGAATTACCCTATATACGATTTTTCCTTTGGAATTCGTGGTTAGAATCGTCGAAGGATTATAAGTCTGTCGATTATGGTTAGAAATTCAATTGTTAAATAAAATAATACGGCTTTCCTCGATGATTGTATTAAAAAATAAACATAAACGTGGTATTGCGTATATTAGGTTGGTCAAAATTGATTCCATCATCCTAATTAATACGAGATGGAATAATCGGGAAGACGTATTTCCGCGATCACAGCGCCTCCATTACTAGCGTACTAAATGTAATGAAAATGGCGGACTTATCGCTACAATTATCTGCATGGGAAAGGAGTTATATTAAAAATTAGGAGATATGAGAATAGAATTACCCTATATACGATTTTTCCTTTGGAATTCGTGGTTAGAATCGTCGAAGGATCATAAGTCTGTCAATTATGGTTAGAAATTGGACTGTTAAATAAAATAATACGGTCTTCCTCGATGATTATATTAAAAAATAAACGTGGTATTGCGTATATTAGATTGATCAAAATTGATTTAATCATGCTAATTAATATAAGACAGGAGAAGATGTATTTCCGTGTAGAATCTTCAATAGATAATTAGTCTTCTTCTCGGAATTTCGATAATCCGTCTACTTTTGACACGGATTTACGGGAAGTTTACTTAGAAGCAATCTAACATTCGATGATTCAATCTCCATTAAAATGATATTAACAATAAAGTACTCGAACCATGTGACCATACTTCGTTTCAGCAATTATAGTAGAAACTTTTCAAAAAATTATCTCATATCCTTCATATCATATTACCTCTAATGATAACCTATTTCTAGATTTTAATTACGTAATTTCTACATTTTCTATGAAGCATGTAATTCACACGTTGATTGTCTTTTGTCAGATTTCTTCAATTCTTGACAATTTTTTGGAAAAACTATCTTCCATAGATTCGAATCACACACCTATCAAAAACAAATAAAAAAGAAAAAAAATTCACCAAATTAAAATAAAAGAGAACTACAACCCACTATACCTTCACTTCTCCATGCCTCCACCACAAAAGAAAAAATCCAACAGGAATCGAAGAAAATAATGACAATCCTATAACTCCATTGTTAAATAAAAGAGTCATTCACCGAATAGAAATAAAATAAAATAAAATAAAATGAAGGAAGAAAGTAGCATACCTTCGGGGCTTTATGACTTCATTGCATTCGGTCCTTGCATTGGGAATCGAAGAAAATAACAACAACCCTGTACACTTTACTTCGCGACTCCATTGTTAAATAAAAAAGCAATGCACTGAATTCAAATAAAATAAGATAAAATAAAATAGAAGAAGAAAGTAGCACAACTTCGACTCTTTATGACTTCATTGCATTCGGTCCTTGCATTGGGAATCGAAGAAAATAACAACAACCCTGTACACTTTACTTCGCGACTCCATTGTTAAATAAAAAAGCAATGCACTGTATTAAAATAAAATAAAATAAAATAGAGTAAAATAAAAGAAGAAAGTAGAACACCTTCGGCTGTTTATGACTTCATTGCATTCGGTTGCGGAATAATTCCAGCGAACAGAAGGTATCCCACGGTGGGCCGGGTAGTAAGCCGCGCAGCGTCTTCCAGAGGTACTTCACCCCTGGACGGAGCCGGGGGGCCACGGGAGGTCAAGTACTCGGCCGGGTCGGGCCGCAATTTCGGTAATTTCGCGCGCGAATCTTCGGTTATCGAACCCTCGAAGGGCGGCCCACGCGAGGCCTACGCGTTTAGGTGACCCGGCCCTTCGCCCTGCACCCCCGCGGCCTGTTAGATCGCCACGGCAGCGGGAGAGGAGAGAGGCGAGAGAGAGAGAGAGAGAAAGAGAGAGGTGGAACGAAGAGATCGTTCCCGATACAGCCGCGCTCTCGCACCCACCCATCCTTGCGCAGGGTCATCGAGAAATTCGACGGGAGGTCGAGGGGTGGCAGGGGTGGTGCACGTCGCGGAATTTATGGCGAGAGCGGCCTTTGGTGCCGGTGGTCCAGGCCGGGACGAGGCCGGATGATCTTTTAAGAGGCCACTGATGGTGGATTTTTGGTGGAAAGATGATGTACGATCGAATTCGTGAGCGATCGAGAGCATGCTACGGGGTAATCGTAAGAGATTATTTCAGGCTGTTATTAGCGAAACCACGGGGCAGCCCGGTTAATTTAGTGGTTGCAGTCGTTAATTCGCTTCTTTTCTTTCATCTTACCACCATGATTTTGGGTACTTTGTTGCCGTGGATGGTAGCGGGAAATTGACGGGGTATGAGCGAAATGAAATTAAAATTGCGCATCAGAGGATGGCGACTTGTAAATGGCGCGCTCGTGGGATGGTGGAGTAACTATGGTTTCGGGAATTTCATCCGCGGTTCGTTTATGCCAGGGGTTAATGTCCTTATTTTCCGAGGTTTCGTCCGCGAAAGTTGCGAAGACTATCTCTCAAACTCAAAATGTTTCCTCGAATAAGGTATCAGTGAAGTTTTGAAGATTTTCCTGGGAGAAATTAAATCGAAATATGAAACAGACGAATATTTTTTAAATTCTTCGCAAGATGATCATTCCTCGCAGGTTCATCCCCATAATTAAAAATAATTTTAGAATATCGTAAAGACGCGAAGACTATCTCCCAATTTCGCAATATTTCGCGAAATAAATTTCGTCGAAGAAAATACGAAATGTCCAAATGTTATCTAAATTTCTTACAGGACGATATAACTTTCACGAAAATTACATAACAATGTCTCAATTATTAAATACACTTCTGCGATACATACAGTATGACGTTATGACAATATTCCACCCATTACGTTAACGAAAAATCTACCACGATTCAAAAGACAAATTCTAAACTTTAAAAATTACTGCCAAATTTGACAAAAATATTAAATAAAGATCACTTGTCTGCATGATCTACGTGTAGTAAATTATTCCAATTTTCAAGATCCTTCATTCCCTCTTTCATCCATCAATCATTCGACAGGTGATAGATTTAGTTCCTTCGACCAGCTTCCAAAACTTCGAGGAAAAAAGCAAAAGGAAATAGCAAAAAATTCTCGAAATCTCGTTGAATTTCCAGAACAAAACCAAGATGCGAGCGAAACGTGTGCTGCACGCATTCCCTGAGCCGGAACCCTCGACCACCCCAATCGCATCGCAAGCTCGGGAGCAGCACGCGATGCGGAGCCGGGGCAAATAAACGAAAATTTCCATGGAGTGTGGGGCACGGGCAGCGCAGGGAACCACTCCCAACGTAATTACCTCGTATAAAGTCGCAATTCCTCCCCACGTCCCTGCGAATAACCCCCGATGCTGTTGCCCGGCCGCCTAATACGCTACCAGGGATCCGCGAGCACGCGATTCTCGCCGCTGGCAACGTTTAAAAATCGCGCGGGAACGGGCAGCATTCCACGAGCTGGTAACGACGAGGACGATTCGGCCAGACGAACGATAACATCCCGAAACGTACGCGCCACCGTTGCACGAAAGTGGTTAATGACTATCGTTAAGTATCATATAATGATCCCCGGCATCCTGCTGGGCCCGGGTAAATAGTTGTTCGACGATGGAACCGATCGGGCAAAGATGGCCGGCCGCGCGCGCCGTAATCACGAGGGCAGATCTCCGCGAAATTTATTCGAGACAATATTTTAACAACGACCGTCGCAAATTATACAAATTGGATGCCCGCTAAATAACGTATTTCGATCGCGCTTCTCTCTGTTGCTTTATCAGAGTGGACGGGGGGTTGAGCGAGCGCGAGCGAGCTCGGGGGACGAAATCATCGCGTTATCCCGGGGAACAGCTTGAGAAATCGACTCGCTAAATCTTCGACAAATAGCGCGTTTAAGCCGAGAATTTCTCTCTCTTTCTATTTCACCGTCCCGTCCGAGGAGAATTTCTGTTAAATCAGGGGTTAAATTTAGACCAGGCTGGTCGTTACCCCGTCGTTTTGTGCGACGGGTTGATAAAAGTGCGGCGTTATCGTGGTAATCGAGGCGTGCTTAATGGAAGGATACCACGTACGTACGGCGATGTTATGGAATAATTCAGTCCGGAGGATGACTCTTGGTTTCTTACGCGGTTGAGTAATATTGGGAGTAAGCGGGAACGATCGTAACTCCTCGTGGTAATTAATTAAGGCCGGACGGAGCGGGTTGGGAAAATGTGTCGGGGATTCGAAGGTGATCGCGATTTAACGGCAAACGTAATAAATGAATGGCGAGCGAGATATTGGTACGGCGGATAAATGAACGCACGAGGGTGTGTGCGTGTGACCGCGCGTTAACGCGAGCGTGATGAATCATGATTAACTAACCGCGATTAATAATTCATTCGGAACGAGCCTCTATTACCTGGCTTCACCGATTAAACCAGAACGTTCGCGATGGTAAACGAGGGTAATAAAACTTGCACGTGGTGACTCGCGATGCCTAACCGTGATGATAGCCGAGGGAGAGATCAGGAAATGTTACGCGGCAGGTGCATCCTCTGTGCGATCGTCAGCCTGGATCCCGGAGAGATCGTCAACAGCCAGACTAGATGAAATAAACGCTTTATTAATCAAATTCTTTATTTTCGGATATGTATTTATTATTCCTCTCATCGAGGATGAAATAATTATAATGGTGATCTTTGATCTGGAACGAGTGGCACTTGTCTTTGCACCGAAATGAAACGCAATTAAAGAGAAGGGCGATGTATAAGTAAAATTAATTGAACGAGATATATACGTGTACCTAATAATTCACAAATGTGTTTAATAATTTGAAGATCAAATATGAGCGATTAGCAACATGGGAGTGAAAATACAAATATCGTAGGTCTCTATGAATACGAATTTTTTAATAATCCTGATTCTATGAATAAAAATTTGGAAATGAAGAAGAGGAAGCAAGGTTTACTAAAAATTGTCTTAGGTATTTGTCATTGTTAATTCACTGTTATCGTTCGATGTAGCTACCCCTTAATAATTTGGAAATTAAATTTGGAGGACGGTATGAGCGATTAGAGACACGGTGTGATTTCTGGGAGTAAAAATATAAATATCGTAGCTATATGACTATGAATTTTTTAATAATCCTGGCTCTATGAATAAAAATTTGAAAACGAAGAAGAAGAAATTGTCTTAGGTATTTGTCACTGTTAACTCATTGCAAATTTTTGAAGAGTTATCGTCCGATGTAAAAGTTACCTCTTACAAAAATTTGGAAACGAATAAGTACGAGTTATTAAACATTCTATCAAATATTCTTTATTTCAGAAGAAATTTTTTAATTTTTCTTGTCTTTATTGAACTATTCTATTCTATTCTGTATTTTACGATAAATTCTCAAATCGTGACTCGACGATTCTCTTTCAAAATTCGGAAATCAACAAATAGGAACCGATATCTACTATCAAAAATCCTCTTAAATATTCTTCACGGTACTTAAATTTTACCCTGAATAAAAATTCAAAAATCTGTAAATACACTGTAAATACAATACCAAAAATTTCCTTGAACCTACAGGTAATCACAAAATTAAGCTAAATAAAAGAGATCTAAAGGAAACAATTCTGCCATTTACCTCTTATCGCATTTTACTTTATTTCATATCGTATCATTAAGATAAATTATAATTAATTCTTCGATTCGCATCGCGTTTAAAATTCCGAAATTTTTAATACCACGACTGGGACACCACTTGCATAATAACCCCAGAGCACGACGAACCTAAATCTCAATTCCACTCTGTTATACCACCCCAAGTACTACTTATCGCGTTACTAAAAATCGACAACCGAGCGGGACAAAATATAAGCTTCCGCTGGAAGTTCTCGACAAGCAAAATAATGAAATATCATCAAGGAACGATTTAAAATGCCGGTGCACGTAACGAGCGTTTGCGTAGCAGCCGAGATCGTGAGAGGATCGGCAGGTGAAGGCTCAGCTTCGAGTTCCAGGCGTTCGTCAGAGGCTAAACGCTGCCAAAACGGCTGCCTCGTTAATAGATTTCGCTAACGGCGGGGCCATTAAACGGTAATGGCCGGGGGAAATCCTGCTGCGAAGGAATAATATCCTTGGTCCCGTTGTTGGCCCCTGGAACAAAAGGGGAGAGGGTGGTCCACCAGTCGGGGGTGCAGAAATTCGGTTCGAAAAGTCGGACAGCCGTTGAACGAAATTTATTGGCGCCGATGTTCCATTTGGGAAGAGACGAGCTGCTGTCTTCTATTTTTCATCGACCCACGTAAATCTTGGAGCGTGAGAGGCTGTAGAATTTCTTTGAGTTACAGGTTACACCGAGTGAATCGTGCTCGAGGACTTTGGAAATTTATCGCGTCTCCCTTTATTCTCTTTTCGGACTCCAAAATGTTCCATGACGATTTGGAAATTTGTAAGAACACGAAGATTTTATTTTCTTGTTTCAAAAATAGTATCGAAACAAATATGCTAATTGTAACCTGTAATCTTCAACCCCCTAACACTCACCCCTAATTTGCGAAGATGCGAATTATCGTACTGGTATGTACGTACAAATATTTAAAATTAACATAAGCTCTACGAGAAGTGTACTATCCAGTGACGTAGATTTGGAAACTAATAGTGCATTTATCAAAATCAAAAAATTAAATAATCACATCTATTGAAATAATTTAGAAATAATTTACAGACGAAACGTAACATGGCGTGTGTGTGTAACTTCTATGCAAATTTCATTGGTACTACCCAATTTCACTCGGTGAATTTTTCGTTAAAGAGGAACTCAAAAATTTCCCTATAGCTATAATCTCGACGATGATTTTTAAAATAGTAAATAACAAATTGTACATGAATTAATACATAGGATTATTCTATTTCGATATTTTAAATTTAATTTAATTTAATTAAGCATAACAGCTGATTAGGGCTCCAGTCGCCATTTAATGATTTTAATGAATATAATTTCTGCAGATTGATGTTAATTAATATTGGGTTAAGTTCGTGACGATTTTTGGTAGCTGGTGTAAGGACAGGTCTGAATATATCAGAATGATTGAAAGTAAATGACATCTGTATATATCGTAAACGTAGGTACTTCAGGAATATTTGGAACAAAATTTGGATACGATATGTTAATTTTTGCCAATTTTATACGTCTTTGAATATGAAAGGAAACCAAGTATATTTTCAATTTTCCGATTTTTAAAATCGACACTAACTTTCCCATATTAATTAACATCAATCTGCAGAAATTAAATTCATTAAAATCATTAAATGGCGATTGAAGATCTAATCAGCTGTTATGCTTAAATAAATTAAATTAAATTAAATTTAAAATATCCAAATAGAATAATCCTATATATTAATTCATTTACAATTTGTCATTCACTATTTTAAGAATCATCGTCGAGTATATAACTATAGGGAAATTTTGGAGTTATCATTGAATGCCGCCTGAAAATCTAATCAGCTGTTATGATTAATTAAATTAAATTAAATTAAATTAAATTTAAAATATCGGAGTTGAATAATCCTATATATTAATTCATGCATAATTCGCTATTCATTACTTGAAGAATCATCGTCGAGTATATAGCTATAGGGAAATTTTGGAGTTATCATTAAATGCCGTCTGAAGATCTCATCAGCTGTTATGATTAACTAAATTATACTAAATCAAATTTAAAATATCGCAGTAGAATAATCCTATGTAATAATTCAAATGGCGACTGAAGCTCTAATCGGCTGTTATGCTACTATACCAAAAAGTCCCTATATCAACTTCACAGGAAGACCATACCTAGCCAAAAATCCAAGTCCCTATATGAACTTCTCAGGAAGACCATACCTAGTCAAAAATCCAAGTCGTTGACCCGAACAGCTAGAATCCCACAATCTCAGGCTACAAGTCGAACAGCAATTACATCATTCCGTCCATTAGCATTATCTCATCGCGACGAAGCATAGTGCCCAAGACGCGAGCAGACAGATAGTCCCCTAACTCGAGCGTGTAGCTCGCATAACCGAATTAAGAAGGAAGCGTGTTCGCCTAATTAGCATATCCTATTAGGCAGGCACAAGTTTCGGAAATGTTACGATAGGTCAAACATCCTGCTGGTGGTTAACGACGCGTTCGAATTCCGTTACAGTGGTGGTATAGCGATGGAGGATCGCGAAGCCGGTGGAACGGTATGAAGTCGCACCGTTTCTTTTTTCTCGCGCGAACACGCCGATTTAAATACAAACGCTGGATCGTGCTCTCAGAGTTATGAATCTCTGGCCGCGATCGATCTCACGTCCGTGCAAGGCCTCTCGATTTTCTGCCGTACCGTTCCGCAACGGTTCCGTTTTACCCCAGACATCGTTCCTCCCAAGATGCAATTCTCCGCTCCCGTTAATTCCTCTACGGTAATTACAGACAAATCAGGCCCCACATGCTTTATTATTTTATCGCGCACTCGTTGCGAGCTGAGTGGACAGCTCGAGGATTCCGCGTGAGGGTAGGTTCGAATTTTTTGAATTTTTTCGCGAGATTTCGCGAGACCCGTGTTTGGAATTTTGTAAAATTTGGGAATTTTCAAAGATTGAAGATTTTTTTGCAATTTTTAGATCGTTCGGAGTTCGGTTAGATTAGGGTAACTGCAGGATTTTATATAGGGGTGAGTTCGGATTTTCTTATGGCGATTTGTTGACAGTCATATTTGGAATTTTGTAATACTTAAAAATTATTGAAGCTTGGAGCTCTTTTTGGAATAATTAAATTTGGAATTTTTAGAGGTAACCTTTGTTCGAGGATGGGTGAACAGCCCCAGGATTTTATTACACTGATTTCATGACCGGTAAATGACCTAATTCCGTGGCCATGTGTATATATTCGTGTTCAAAAAGTAGTAAAAATATTTGGTATAAATTCTAGAAGCATGAATGCAGCTATAATTTATAAAATGTTTATAAATTATAACATCCTTTGTTAATAACAAATTGTTCATTGTGTAAATTTATAATAAAAGTGAAAAAAGTAATAAATTATTGTCTATTACTGGAACTAATAATGTACTTGCGTTAAAAAGTACATGTAATTTGCATAAAAGTACATAAATAATTGCATCTATTGTTAATAACAAATTAATACTGTTATTAACAAATTGTTCGCATCGTATATTTATAGTAGAAGTGAAAAAGTTAATAAATTATTGCCTACGAGAGCGGGAAATTAATAATTAATAAAATCAGCGAAGTTCGAAAATTTCCGATAGGGGTGGGGGGAGATGGGCCGGCCGGAGGCTATATAAAGGGCGACGCGACGCAGCGGAACTCATTTGTCGGTTCGACCTCGCGAGTGTTATATCTAAATTCTTCCGTGTGCGCGAGGGGTGGGGGGTCCGAAGTGAGGTTGGGGTTGGCTACCCCACCCACACCCCTCACCCTTTAATAATCTTTTTCTGTTTTCAGGTATTAATAATATTTTTTTTTTGTTTTCAGCTACTAATTATATTTTTTTTACAGATTTATCTTTTTTCTATTTATTTAATTTAAACATTCGAATATTTCGTATAATATTCGAATGTTTCGTCGTTGGTTTATTTATGTCTCATCGTTGGGATGTTTATATCTCATCGTTGGGATGTTAATATCTCATCGTTGGGTTATTCGTTCTATTTGGTTCATCTTTGTAATTTATATTTGTATTTGTATTTATTATGTTTTACTAATTTGTTACTAATCCGTTTGGTTTCAGCTTTCAGGTTTTTCAGGACATCGTTTGACGACGCGGGAAGTGTGCGTTTAGACCTAAGTAGTTGTAAGTAGTCATAAGATAGATTCTTAGACTAAGTCTCATGTGAGCGCTATCAGTTCAAAGGTAACCAACCAAACTTGGAGCGAATATATATATTTTCCTATATCCCTCTCGCTTACCAAACAGAACATAATTGTTCTCGCGATAATCGCGATCGTTCGTAAGTACTGACTAGCCTACGCGACGTGCTTTCGTGTACTGGATAAGTACATGCTTCGTAAGTCATCCTCACGACTCGTCTCCGACACTCATTTCCAGTCACTGTCAATCTCGTCATGCATCGGGTTCCAGGGTGACCCCCTCGAATCAGTGCGTCTTCTGACCTCGACCGGGCGGTCCGCTGCCTAAGTCGTACGCGACTTGGGCTCGGGCACATGCTGGCTGACGGACTAGTACCATCTACGGTTAGACCACAGGGATGATTAAGTTCTACCCCGTGTGGCTGGGATGCGAAGTGTCTGTCTTGGCCGGCAACCGCCCAGCTGGGCCCTCCTGTTGACACTAGAAGTTTCATTGGTTCAGGGACTATCCTTGGTCCACGTGTAAGTCTTGGCGAGTGCGACAGTGACTGGAATTGAGCTAGGCCCGATCGGGAGGGTGCCGAGGTATGAAGTTATCTCTGTACACGGGAGTACATCGCCTAGGCTAGTCGGTCTTTCGAATAATCGCGAACTCGTTCGGGCGCGTCGCGATTTTTTGTTAGTTCGCTTGTTTGATATTTCATTCCCTATTTTTATGGGAACTTGAAAATATCTTAGAGTTGCGACTGTAGAGTTTCAGTATACCGAACCGAAACCCCTTTTGTAAGACACGAAATATAATAAAGTGTCAGTAGAGTCATTTTAACTTAATTCGCTCCAAGTTAGATTAGGGTGCCTTTGATACGGATAGCACCAGTAGGTTGTGCCACTAGGGCACATGTCCGGGTCTCGATGCGTAGCCACCTCCACGTGGTGAGGCCTGGTAATTGGTATCGTTCTCCAAAGAATATTTTTTGGAAAACGATACCAAGCTAAGAGCTACGCATGCATTATTATAAATAATAAATCTGATGTCTTTAAATTTCTTAGTCATAACCTCAGCCTTCCCAAAAATCCAAAGATACGATATTTTATACGAATCGAAACATGTTCTCATATTTTGTCCACCTTTCCGGCAAAATTCCCCACTATGGGTCGTCATCCTCGCGGGCCTTGGACCCTTGCACGAGCTCCTTCGCCGGATTACGGTTAATCTATCTCGAGGTCGACGTCTGATCGGAAAGACACGATGCTCGGAATTTTCGAGGATCGTCCATCAGATCGGAAGGCTTTTTTGCCACGCGGATAAAAGCGTCTCGAATCGAGTGGACGCGTGTAAATATGAGGGTAATCGCGGTATTAAGTGGTAACAGCCACGGAATAGCGATAGCTATAATCGTGTGCTATCGAAAAAAAGGGATAAAAAGAAGACGGGAAAAAATGAATAAATTCCGGATTATATTATATCTCGGTAACGGTATACATTCCGTAATACTTGGATCACGCTTTTTATATCTCGCGAAAGAAGCTCGAGCATTACGTTTCTCTTTCTTTCACCTTTTTTTCGTCTCGCGTTGTTTCGTTCTACGAGCCGTACTGTTATTATCGCTATTAAACAGTTTACGCCGGGCCTTTATGGAAGAGTCCACGCAGCCTTATTTATCGGACAAATTAACCGTTCATGAATATTTATCGTTTTATTACCCTTAATCCATCTTCTTCCAGCAGAAATCGACGAAATCGCGCGCACAAATCGAAATACGAGAAATAATCTCGGTATAATTCAGAAAAAGAAGAATGTCTCGCTTCGTTTTCATTTTTTCTCCCCTTCCTTTTTCCAGACCTTCTGTTTGTTCCTCTTTCGAGTGCGCGTGAGCACCGAGGGACGCGCAGAAAAAGGTCGGAAGATTCTTTTCGATCGTCGTTAATGTAATTACTGAGAGATGAGACCGGCGAGGAGGACGAAGGTATCGATAAACTGTCGATGAATTCGATTATGAATCCATAAAAATATTCAAGCTTTGAATATTCCCGCCTCATTAAAGCCATCTTTCAGATCAGCCTCGCATCTCACACTGACTGTCTTCAGCATCATTTTACTCGATCAATAACGAAGTTTAATTATCGCAATGAAGAATAAATTTACTTCAATTTTGTCACGAAATGTAGAATATTTTCGTGATCGACTGTACGGCGGGAATAAGTCGAAATAATTTATTTATTTATTTATTTATATGGGATTAACCCATTAGAAAAATTAGGAGAAAATTATTACAACGAAGTATAAAATTAATGGTAACAAGGGAAAATGAAAATAAAGATGTATGAAATTTACAAACACACGAGATGTGTATAAGTATAAGTATAATAATCGAAATAGAAGAATAATTATAGGAGGGAAAGAAAATGGAAGAAAATTACAATATAATCTTCAAAATCACAACAAAAATTTAAATCATGTCAATGAAAATTTGATGACAGAATAAATCAAATTTTCCCCAGACATATTATTTCACCTAACATCAATTTCACCTAAAATAAAACTAAAAATAAAAATATACAAAATATACAAACAGAGGAGATGTGTATAAGTGTACGTATAATAATCGAAATAGAAGAATAATTATAGGAGGGAAAGAAAATGGAAGAAAATTACAATATAATCTTCAAAATCACAACAAAAATTTAAATCATGTCAATGAAAATTTGATGACAGAATAAATCAAATTTTCCCCAGACATATTATTTCACCTAACATCATACCTACTGAAAAAGGAGTAGAAAGAGATGCAATAAAATAATACCTAACAGAAAAAGATACCTAATAGAAGTAGTTGATATAAACGGGAAAGAATGGAAAATATTGTACACCATATCTACTGGAAAAGAAGTAGAAAGGGATATAATAAAAATAATAATAGAGAAATAATTAAATTAAATAAATAATTAAAAATAATAACAAAGAAATAATAAAAATATAAATTATCGAAATAAAAATCGGACAGTGAAATGAATGAAATTTCCTCCAAATAAGTAGTTTTTACTTAAAATAATACCTAACAGAAAAAGATACCTAATGGGAGTAGCTGCTATAAAGAGGAAAAAATGGAAAAAATTGCACACGAATTCCTCTATAGCTGGTAATGGCAGTGCCGACATTCCGGACGAGGTCGATATCGCGATCGACGAAGGCGCGTTGTTATACAACACGACGGCCTTGAAACGCATAATCGTCGTCCGCGCCTTACGTCCACTTTGCTGCCTCGATCGGCCCCCTTTCGCTCCTGTCTTTTTGCACAGCTATGTTTACCAACGTCTCCAGCGCCAACGACTTCTGCCTACGATCGACCCATGAATTATTAATAACTTTATTAATAACCTCGCGAATGGACAAAGCAGGCGCGTAATTAACCGTGACTATCCGAGAAGTTTTTTCCACGCATCAACCTAACCCTCGGATTAGGCCAACAGTACAACTTCATACCGAGTGTACGGAAAAAGGAAGAGTGGCTCTCCAGAGATTCGTGTCACTGATTAGCTTCCGTCGAGATGCGTCGACAAATGGCGATTACGTGTACGATACGTGGTGGGTGCCGTCCTTCGATGAGCAACGATTAAATTAACTGCCAAATTTCTTTTTTTGAAAATTTTGGTCGGATAAGTTATATATATGCACAATAGGTTGTGTAACAGTCTAATTATATTCAAATTATGTTTCGTTTCGAAAATATTTGATGTCTTTGAAAAAGGCGCACAGTGGGCATCGTTGTAAAATGATCGATAAAATCATTTCAATAGAAAGTAAAAGATTGAGTAAGTAACAGATCGTTACTATATCCTCTAAATGACATATTGTGTACGGTATTTCATTATAATATGAAAACCAAACGAAAAATATAATGCTTCAAGTATGACAATTCTGCTCCGTTCAACTTACACGCGAATTTCAAACTTGTTCGCTTGTTGCATAGAAACGAAGCATAGAATACACACTTTTTGCTACATACGATATTGACTGATGTATATAGAATAAAACTAAACTGTCAGGCGTAGCAAATATATTTTTGGCGCCGAGTGGTGCACGTAAAATTCCAAAATCCACCAAATGGGGATCGTGGCAGCTAGTGGGTTAGGCTCAGTTTCTGTGGAATTTTTCCTATGAAATGCCACGCAGGCCACCGTGAGGTATAAAAATTGCTCCGTAAATGTATTACAGAAATGATGCTTAATGTAATATGAGATAGACGTTTAATTGTGTTTGCGTTATGCG
Organism: Eufriesea mexicana; assembly: GCF_001483705.2. Lineage (NCBI taxonomy): Eukaryota > Metazoa > Arthropoda > Insecta > Hymenoptera > Apidae > Eufriesea > Eufriesea mexicana. The sequence continues at coordinate 354,053 of NW_016908892.1, forward strand.
AGCTCGTTCATGACTGACTACGCTGACTGATACGAGTCATTTATATATACATACTGTTACGCAGGAGGGAAGGATGGAAAGAACTCTCGAGCAGCTTCAACAATCCCTTGGCACTCTGCTGAGGTTTCATCGAAACGGACTAACATTTTCAAGTTGTATTCGCAGGACGTGTAATTCTCAAACGACTTGCATCATTAAGCGGAATAATCCGCACACAGTTACTTTTAGTTGTCTGAAATACGTATAATTTTGGAATTAAATGTAAATACGAGTTCGTTCGTCACACTTAATTTCAAGTCAAAAGCTTGGAGTACTTCCAGCTCAGCGTCTCTGATTTATAACGCGAGCTTCACAGTTAGAGCGAAGATGCGAATGTATCGAGCGCCGCTTATTAACCAGGCAGCTGTGGAATTTGGTTTGGAAAAGGTGAGCAACGACGAGTAAACTTGTCGAACGCAAGGCAAGTGCTGTTGTTAGAAATTTTATGAAACAAGGAAAGCGTTAAAGAAATTTCGAATCTCCCTATAAGCTGCCACTTCTAAATTCCCTAAAAAGCGACAAAAATATTTGCAGACCCTTTGCAAAAATCATTCAATAGACCAAGACGACGTGAAACAGTAAAATTCACGTATGAAAATATAAATAGCATGTGAACATTAGTGTCAAAATAAATTAAAGAAATTCCAAGGTTCCCTATAAGCTGTCACTTCTAAATTCCCTAAAAAGCAAGAAAAATAATTACAGATTTTTCGTAAAAATTGATAAATGGCCCAAGCAGACGTGAAACATTAAAATTCACGTTTAAAAAAATAAATAGCATAAGGACATCAGTGTCAAAAATAAATTGAAGAAATTCTAAAACTCCCTATTAGCTGTCACTTCTAAATTCTCTAAAAAGCAAGAAAAATAATTAAAAATCCTTCGCAAAAGTCGCTAAATACACCAAGAAGACGTGAAACAGTAAAATTTACATTTAGAAATATAAATAGGATCGTCAGTCAAGATGTCAGTGTCAAAAATAAATTGAAGAAATTTCAAAGCTCCCTATAAGCTGTCACTTCTAAATTCTCTAAAAAGCAAGAAAAATAATTAAAAATCCCTCGCAAAAGTCGCTAAATACACCAAGAAGACGTGAAACAGTAAAATTCACATTCAGAAATATAAATAGGATCGTCAGTCAAGATGTCAGTGTCAAAAATAAATTGAAGAAATTCTAAAACTCCCTATAAGCTGTCACTTCTAAATTCCCTAAAAGGTAAGAAATATATTTACAGACTCTCTGGAAAAATCGTTCAATAGACTAATAAAACGCGAAAGAGTAAAACCCAAGGGAACAGTAACGGGGAAAAGAAGATGGAAAGGTATGGCAAATTATCACACCGTTTCATGCAATTTTCATTTCACTAGACTGTTACTTTTCGCGCTCGAGTTTCCGCGAGTTTTTTCCCAAGCTGGTGAACACCCTGTTGTTTTACCGTTCGCTGTATTCCCCAAGGAAGCAACCCCCGTTATATCGTAGCCGTGATTCCGCGATTCCTCGGGACGCATTAAATCGGAAAACGATCATTTGCAATTTATTTCATAGCGCGCATCCTAGACAAGCCGTGCAACTCGCATCTCGCGGTCGTTTGCATAATAATACGCTTTATTTTCACCTATATCCGTTATGCTTTCGGTGACCTTGGAATTTATACCATCCAATGCGCGTTCACGTAACGGATGTTCCCAGCAGCCGCTGCTGTTTTATTATTTCCAAGCCGCGCGTCATTTTCTATCCGGCCATTCAAGTCTCCGGCGCTAATGCTCCGTTTGGCTCTCTCCAATCGGCCAATGCGAGCGAATCATGCTACTATTCTCGAAAATCGATGGGAGAATGTGGCCAGAAAGAAAGGACACGTTCGACGATAAATTTTTATTCAAAATTCCGTGTTTAACGTTTTTATTTTAATCGTCTTCGCGATTTTTCTTTTAATATTCGCATAATCATTTTCTCTATTTCTCCCGTTGTTCCATTTTTTAAAACTTCTGCTTCCTTCGCATTCACCGGTTATTTGACCACGGTAGATTTTGCGTCAATAAAATTTCCTGGAACTTTCTGCGCTGTGTGTATCGAATTTTCCATACTTTAGAATTTCACGAAGCAGGAATTAAAAATGGAGAGAACTGTTTGTACGAAGTTGCGCTTGGAAAATAGAAGAAATAAATGGGAAAATAGCTAGAACTTTTTATTTCCAATTTATTGTACGATACGAGGAAGTGGATGAATATAACTGTACATAAAATCAAAACCGTGTTGAAGAGTTAAGAATTAGCATAGTGCTATTCTGATGTAGGATTTCTGTGATTAATCGTGCCCGATAAAGAAGAATTTCGACAAAACTTGTGAATATCGAACCGATGTCCATGTAAATTGGTATTATTAAAGCGATGTTAGCGTAGATGGCAGACAAAATCGTAATCTTAATGGGGAAATAAACGTAGCTGCTAAAATCTGGAGAACCAATAGAAACATTAAAAATCGTAATAAAATCATGGAACTAAAAGAATTTAATTAATGGAAGAAGAATGACCATAAAAATGAAAGAGGATATGGACAAAATAAAAATTCGCGTTGCAAAATGTGAGTGAGGATGAACGAACGAAATCATTTATCTATAATTGTGTACTCTATGATATAAATATAATATGTGCGAGTGCCATCTAGTGTAAATGATATTTGAAGAAACGCACAGAAGAATGTGTCAGAATAAAGCAAAGAATTATAAGAATTATCAGAGAATCAACACCGAAATTTTTATTAACCCTTTCGCAACGGGTGCCGTATATATATGGCAGTCATTTATTATTTTACAGTGGCTGACGCCCTATATATACGGCAAATAATAATTATATTAATGTACATATTAATAATTTAATATGTATATTATAATTAATAATAAATAATTTAATATTTATATTATATTATAATTAATATATATATTAATAATTACTAATATGTAAACTTAATAATTACTAATATATATATATGTATGTGTAATATGTATTAGTAATGTATATATTAATTTCAACAGCGAACTTAAAATAAAGTTAGTATAGACATTAGGCAAAGCAGAAAATGGTGGCGGAGTATGGTACAAGCTCGCCATCGCGAAAGGGTTAAAAATTCCGTGTTCAACAATTTCGAAGAAACTTTCGAAAAGAGTGAATCGATTTATTTCCAACAATTCATTATTTACTGTATTAATTATTTAAATATTCTTAATATTTAAATATACTTTGCGTGAACCGATGAAAGAAGGTGTTAATACAGAGATTGGACCGTGGTAATATTTATTGGCATCAATAATATAGAAATGTGAGGGTGACAATAAAGTTACGAATTATTCCTCGACTTACTGCAACGCAGTATTGCAATATTACAATCCTGTTCGACTTAGACTCTTAACTTTACAAAACATTATTGTCCTACTCTATTCTATTCTCACAAAATTTGGGTAATAGATCAATACTTTAAAACTTCCTCAGCTTGCAAACCTCGTTACGTCACATGGAAAATGCGAACATCTACGAAATCTGCATCGCGATGGTTCCCCGTGACCATAACTCTCCACGCACGAGGTTCAAAGCAGCCACGCCGAACCCTTCTTCCCTCGATGCTCGCATCGATCCGGCAAACCTGTCGGAAGAACGAAGAAGAAAGAAAAGGAAGAACGGGGCCCGGCGTAGCACGAAATTACCCCTGGCCACAAGGAAGCCGCTTCCATCGCGTAACATCCGCCAGGATACCGCAGAACTTGGGCAATAACCGCACCTCCGCGACCTCGCGGGTAATGAAAATATTTCAGCCGGTGGCGAGGCCTCGCGGAGAACGCGGGCCCCGGGGTAAGGGCCCGGCGTTGCTCGTAAGCGCATAATGCGGCACGCGATCCGCCACGACGCCTCTCGTTTGCTTTCGCATTAACGAAACACGCATTC
>NW_016908892.1:359738-362269 GCF_001483705.2 Eufriesea mexicana
GAACACTATTTATACGCTACACGTGTAATTTTGGAATATTTCCCAATATGAAATATAAAATATTAAATCTCCGAATTTTATTTCATTTTTATATCATTTCTATATCAAAGACTCAAATACCTGTGAAAAGTTAAAAAATAAAATAATTTGATCGACGTGTGCACACCTCTGGAATATTTTACAGTACGAAATATAAATTGTTATATCCTCCAATAATATTAAGCCTCCGATTTTTATTTCATTTTTATATCACAGATTTAAATACCCATGAAAGACTAAAAAAGAAAATAATTTGACCGACATATGTACATCTTTGGAATATTTAATACGAAATATAAATTATTAAATCTACCAATAATATTAAGTCTCCGAATTTTATTTCATTTTTAGTTCGAAGATTTAAATACCCATGAAAGACTAACAATAAGAAGGAAAATGATTTTATCGACGAGTGTACATCTCTGGAATATAAATTATTAAATCTTCCAATAGTATTAAGTCTCCGATTTTTATTTCAATTTTAGTTCGAAGATTCAAATACCGGTGAAAGGGTGAGAAATAAAATAATTTGACCGACGTATGTACATTTCTCGCACCGAGTATCCATCGTCGAGGTTTCGACCAATCGACCGTTCAGACAGCTGCAGCGGAATACGATATAAGTCCCGATCGACGTTTCTCGTTTGCGTTTCACTGCTCACGAACGAACCATTAGAGGTATTCGCGAGTGGAAACGCCAGAAGAAGGGCAAGCGTTGCGAACGATAAATATTCGAACAAAGAGATGGCGTATTTCAGCGAAGAGAAAGGGAAAGTAGGCACGCGGTTGCAGGGGATGAGGCCGAAGATAATTCACTGCACAGAGAGTCGAAGGGTGCTCTCTTCGAAACTGAATAACTCTGCTCCCTGTTCTGAATTTAACGAGGAAGCACGTTCCGCAGAGAAAATTGAACTAACCTTCTTCTCCCTGTATTTTCTGCATTTTGTTCCATTTCTCTTTACTCCTCTCCTAGTGTACAATTTCAGTGGCGATATTTTTCCATATCTCGTGTTATTTACATTAAAAATTCGACACGCTTTTGGAAAATAAAATTTGGATTTCTGAGTCCATTACAAAATTTTGTAAATGAATAAATGGAAATCTAACGTCGCTAAAATTAAAAAGAAAAAAGGAAATATGAAATTTCGTCATCTATAAGTACATAAATAACAGTATGAATTAAATTTCGAAAAAGGAATGCAAATTGCATTCGATGTTGAAGAACAAGATGGAAACGATGCAAGAAATTAGTAGCATAATCTAAGTATGCTTTTTGGATAATAAATTCTTCAGTGAAAATTGCAAATGATCTTATATAGCAAAATTCGACTATCAATGAAATAAAATATCTATATATACAGTATAATAATAATACCAAGTATGTTTTATATTGTATCTCATACGATATACTGTATATATAAATATAAGGGTGCATTTTCATATCGCACTGAATTATTTCCTAAAGTATAATTCGTTTCAAAAAATGTTCCAAACGAAACTTAATCTACCCCAAGAGCAACATTTTAAAAGGAATGCAAATTAAATTTCACGTTGAAGAACAAGATGGAAACGATGTAAGAAATCAGTAGCATAATCTAAGTATGCTTTCTGGATAATAAATTCCCCAGTGAAAATTGCAAATGATCTTATACAGCAAAATTCGACTATCAATGAAATAAAATATATATATACAGTATAATAATAATACCAAATATATTTTATATTATATTTCATACGATATACTTAGTATATAAATATAAGGGTGCATTTTCATATCGCACTGAATTATTTCCTAAGCTATAATTTATTTCAAAAAATATTTCAAACAAAATTTACCCTGCTCCAAGGGCAACATTCTATATTATAGTAATCACAAATTTTTGCTACATAGCTATGCTTCCGATGTTTCAAGGTGACCTTGCTTTTAACATAAACTAACATAACTATATATTGTCTTTTACATAAACGGATGTCACGTTTCAGTGCACTGGTCTTCATCCCCCCATATTTTATCATATACGATGCAGTTACATATATTTGTCATCCTACTACTTACTACATACTACTTTCTTATACCACTTTATCATACTACTTTATATTAGGTCTACCGAAAAGTTCTGTCCGTTTTTGAAGTAAAAGAAACTAATACATTTTCAACAAATTTATTTATATTTATTCAACAATATCATTTTCATCGTTACTTATGACCATATCCAAGGATGATGGAATTAGGTATTAAGTCTGAAAAGTATAGCGAATTCGACAAAACTTCAGATGACATTAACGGACAGAACTTTCCTAATATATTCGAGGAAAAGGTCCGACTACAGCTCCATCTGAATATCGAAACACGGGACCCGAAGACCCCGGGTGTAACCCAGCGAAAAATGCAGCGAACCTGCAATCACCTGGCCAAACCCTCTCGCAGCCTGCTGCACCCATGCATCGTGCGGTCTCTCCGCTTTCTCCACGCCGGCAATTAAAACATTCCT
>NW_016908892.1:362532-390054 GCF_001483705.2 Eufriesea mexicana
CTTAACCGTCCCCGGGAGAAAATAGAAGAAGCGACGGCGGCGACGCGGGAACGGGCCTGAAAGAAGCGGCCTCCACGGAAAGAACGTCGAAAGACGAGCAAGAAGGAACAATAAGAGGCGAAAAAGCGGCTGACGCGGCTAACCCCCCATTATAATGGCGAATATCGCGCGAGCCTGATGTATGGCCGCAATTGCTCGCTCGACATAGAACTCGAACGAACGAGCCATCACGGGAAAACGAGCAAATGGAATCGAAAGGGAAACGAAGGCGAATAAAAAGGCCCCGGGAGGAGGAAGAGAAGAAGAAGAAGAAGAAGAAGAAGAAGAGGAGGATAAGAACCCGAGGTCCCTCCTCGATTCGCCAAATAATTGATGCACCTTCGAGCCTCCACAGGGTTCGACGGGTAATAATGGGGGTTCAAGCCTCGCGGTTGCATCCTAGCCCCCTTCTCGCGGCCTTCCAGCACCATGTTAAATTGGATCGCCGTGAAAAATGAACCGGCTGGCCCGTGCACTCGCTTGCACCTCCTGTCTTGGATCCTCCATCGGCCCGCGTCTCGCCTCTTTATCTCTCGTTTCGGACGTCGCCGTTTAGGAGCCTCTATATTACGTTCGAACGCCGGCGATAATGCTCGCAGGGGAGCACAAGAAGCGCAATCAGCCTCCTCGCCTCCTCGCTTATTTTGTCGCGTCGCGTGCGCCCGTGAAAAACTGACCCGCTGCTCGGCTAACGAACGCACGCCGGGCATTCGCAGATTATTCATCCTCGCGCCTCCGCTTGGTAACGAAGACGTATGCTGCTCGGGCAGCTCGGGGTGGAAAAACGAACGGGCTGTTAAACGGGTTGTTAAACGGTCGGTGGTTATATCTGCGGGAACGAAAGCTTCGCGGGCACGAGTGTTTATCGAGTGTGACGGAGCTTCGAGAGCGGCCGTCTGTTATGGTTGCAGGTCGGAGGCTTATCCATCTTTTCATTCGGTGACACGATGCTTTAGGCCAGCTCTGAGCACCGGACCGAGTGTTTTCGTTATTCGCTAGTATGTTACTGCCAGGTTACATCTTCGTTGGAATAACTCGGCTGGATGTTGAGCTAGGTGGCGGGGGAATGGAATCTGGAATGTAAAATTTGTTGGTCTGGCTGATATGTGAATCAATGGTCGGGGGTACTGGTAATGGCTGTGTAAACAGGACTCCGGATCTACGAATGTGTAGACAATTATGTATGTACATATGTTATATACAGTCAGTCACGAAAGTTTTCGTGCAACCCCTAACATTTTAGGGCCATTTTAAAGAAAGTAAATGACAATTTCGTGTAAGTATAATTGGAAGATACTTTGAAATACAAAGTGCCCGATTGTATTGTACAATTAGAAATTTTTATTAGAACACAACTCGCCACCAGATGGGGGTGCTTCCGACTTCGAGGATTTGCGAGAAAGTCCTCGGAAAACCACCAATTCCTATACATATAACTAAAATATATTATATTTTATAACAGATGACAGTTTCAAAACTATATTTAGAAAAATGTTCTGTTCACGAGTCTAGCTCGTGATATTCATGTTTGGCCCGACTTGCTGTTCACGAGTCTGGCACGTGGTATTCGAGTTTGACCCGAAATCTTCATCACGAGTCAGACTCGTCAAAATACAAGAAGGGGTTAACAAGTCGGGTAAATTAAATATTACGATCAACTTACTAGGTTCAATTCTCTAGCTACCTCTAATCTCAATAATACCCTAAACTCTTCGATTCTGTTATTCAATTCAACTTTCATTATAATTCCAATTCTTTAAAACCACCAAATCCTTCGTCTATCTATTGGGATTATGGGTAAAAAGAAATAATTATCGTTCTTTATAATTATCTTTACTCTATTCTTAGGAAGGTATATCTCCTGTATTCTAACTGAACGTAGAAAGAGACCTTATCTAGCCACCTCTAATCTCAATAATTCCCTAAATTTTTCAATTCTGTTATTAAATTCAACTCTCATTATAATTCCAACTCTTCCAAACCAGCAAATCCTTCGTCTATCTATTAGGATTATGGGTAAAAAGAAATAACTATCGTTCTTTATAATTATCTTGTGACGAAAAAGGATATGCAATTGCAGCTCATCCTAGTCCATTAATTCTTATCTACAATATGAAGTAAACGCTTTTCAATGTATAATTCAAGACATATCTATTTCTCCTAAGAAATTGATTTTTGTAAATACGTTATACCTCATTTCCAACGCTATCTTTGACAGTGTTGCTCAACATCGATTCCAATTTATAATTCCTCGTCACCACAGGGAGTCAAACTCCTGAAATTCCTCCTCCATACTCGAACCATCATTGCCAAAACGTAACCGAGAGCCTTGGATCTCGCAGATAAGCGAGATCGCAGGGACGAGACCGTGTGGATGGCACGAACCGAAGGAAATCGAAGGATCGTGACCAAACTTCGATTCGAGTATCCACGAAAAATCCTGGAGAGCGAGTCGTAACCGATCCACGGGTCGTTCATTCTCAGCGATTCCTTTTCATTAAGTATGTGGCTGGGGATACGTTATGCGATCCGCGCGAAAGAGCGGAGAAGAGAGACGGATATGGAACGAGAGAAAAAGACAGGCCCGGTGACATCAATGTTTCGTGGGACATCGGTTCGACACGGTGTTCACCTCGTTTCGCGAATTCGCTCGCCGATCACGATCGACGACACGTCTCCGTCGAATTATCGAAATACCTCGCGCGATTGCCGGCTGGAATGTTAATCCGCGCTATCGTTCGCCCGAAGTGATCCCGCTATTTCAGCTCGCACCGTGAAATTTGAATGTTTCTAACCAAAAAGAGTGTCCGTGCACCGACGTGCCGCGATTTTCCAACCAGGGATGGGAAAACGGGAAGAGATGGAGCTGAAATAAAACGCCTGTCCTGGCTGCTGGCCAACTCCCCGCGGTTCTAATGTACCATAGATCACGACAGCCTGTTCCATCTCTTCCTTTCTGGCCGGCTTCCTTCGTGCAAAATCCAATTTCCTAATTTATTCCTCGCTCGGGTCTTCTTTGCTTCCTAGATTGGCTTTGCCGATTCGTTACGTTTAATTTCCAAGTCTATCACGTTGAATCTGTTACGAGTCGATCGAGGGGTGGTTGAAGAGGCTGGAAAAGAATCTCTGACAACCTCGAAAAGTCCAGAACGCTCGATGGCCAGTCATAAATGCGCAGGGGTACGTGTCACGAATCGAGGACCTTCCGCGACGCGTGCCCCCCTGCGAAGACAAAAGACGATGGGGTGCTCAGATATAAAGAGCCAGCTCGGTTATTATTATGGTTACGGTTATATTCAGAATGCAAACTGGATTTCTTGAACTGGATGACTAAATCTACATCCCTGCAAGGTGTCAACTAAGTCAGTGACTCGAAGGACTTGCACTCTCCTTGTAAATATACAAACATCAATCTAGGATATAAGGTGTGACTAAATAATTTGTAAGATCTAAATTCTGAGAACGAATATTTATATAAATATTCGATCAAAATTGGGGGTTTAGGCGAATGATGTCACGTACCCTCTTGGCACCCTATCAGGACTCTGTCAGTCTCTCTAAATTTCACTCAAAGACAGATATACCTTCTATCGAGTAATAAAAGACTCTAATAGAGAATACATATATACCGTAATTATTTCGCAATTAAAACCCATAATCCCAATAATTCTATCCAGCCACTTACAGTTAGGCAACAGTGATTACAATTTTGCGCATGCAGATCAATTTCATCGTGACATCAGCTTCCTCGAATCGTGAATTATTAAATACGAATTAGCCGTAATACTCCAATATTATAGCGATTAAGTAGATGTTAAAGAAATCCCAAGCGAAGGAGTTAATTGCACAGGTGATACGCTAGATATACCCTAAGTGCATGCTAGGAAGCCTGACGCATTAAGCACTGTCAATTCGATAGGACATAACGAAGCAACACGCGAGATGACATTAAGTGTGAGAGGAATCTTTATTTGGAAGGCATCACTCTGAGATCTACCTTTGCTTCGAGGAACCATTCAGTTTATCAATTCTCGAAGCTGGCTTGAGTGACGCAATGGGTTGTCATATAGCCTATGAAAACCTTGCCGAAGGATTTGACGGTGCACACACTTTTTGACAGTCCACCATCTGCATCATAGGAGACATCGAGCCTCCAGGAAATATAAAATATAATCTAAATTAAAAGGGACTTTTGATCTCACCCCATAAGATTCCTCTGTAAGTGCATTAGAACGACATGTCTCCTAGTCACGATTTTCGTCATTCGTTGAACCAAATGACCCTAAGAGAAAATTAAAACTGTAAGTGCATTAGAATGACATGTCTCCTAGTCACGATTTTCGTCATTCGTTGAACCAAATGACCCTAAGAGAAAATTAAATCCAGAGAATCTGTCAAAAAATTGTCCAAGATCCAAGCAGTTACGCGAATCCATCCGATCAGGCCCTGGACCAGGCCCCGATCCCTCAACATCCAAGCTATCAGACGCAGCTCGGATGCGACTGTTCGCATCCAGGATCCCGCGGCAGTGCTGGTCTCCGGCAATTAATCGAATAATGGCACGAAAATAGCCCGACAGGTGTATTTTTTCCGCGAGACGAGGTCTTTGACCCTTATACAGCAAAAGGTGCTTGGCGTTGCTTGGTATCACCGCGCGAGAATGTCGAATGGAATTACGTCAAGGGAAACATCCTACTCTTGCCGCGTTTACCGTTTCGCGTTCGACTCTCTCCTCTCTTTCTCTCTCTCCGCCTGTGTCCCCTGCTGGCCCTCCTCGTCTGACCAACCAACAGGCCTAAAGGTTACAAACGCACTGACCCATGCGTGTCACCGTTATTCCCATTGATTTTTCATCTCTCTCCTCTTCATAGTCTCCACACGGCGCCGCCATCCCGTTCGCTGCTACCATCTCCGTCTCGCTATTCTCTTCCACCTCGAAAATCCCAGTTCGACCAGGAATCGGCCTGCCAGCTCCTCCCGGCACGTAGCCTCGCTTCGCCGTGGCCTGGACCCCGGCAAGGTGCGCTAGGCGAGACCTGCACACGGTTATTGGTTTACGATGCCACGAATCGTACAGTCATTATCTTATGTGGTACATGGGAAGCCGCGGTCAGAGGTTTTCCAGAGAGAGAGAGAGAGAGAGAGAGAGAGAGACGGTGATCCGTTATGCATTTCCCTCTTACTTGTTCCTGGTCTCGTCATGGTGTCTCTTCTGCGCTGCATTTGCATGATTCATAGGCCCTGGTCGCGTGATGACCGTCAATCGGACGCATCGATAGATCGAGTATCCTCCAACGTAGCTGTTTAGACTGCTTGTAATTGGTATCGAGAGACTGCGTTTTCTTGGCAAGCTTCATCCGAATCAGAGGCTTGGAGAGAGACAGCCAGATGGCAATTAGGGCGAATTAGAGAGACGAGTATTGGGATGTTCTAAGAGGATAGATGGATAGACCTAGCTTCCGAAGAGTTTGGTTCAATGGTCGCAGGTGGAGGGAATGGTTTCGATGGACAGTACGTAAAGTCTGGTTGCACGAAGGGAATAAGTGGTTCAGGAAATAGCAGTTTATCGACTGTTCCCTCTACCAGTGATTTCTTCGGATAATGAAGTATCGCTAAGGATGTGGTACTACATCTACCGGTCTCTAATGTGCGTATAACCTAAATGTCGCGTGTGTCGATGAGAGTAATTAAAGTGGCACGATGAAAGTAGATAAATACACGTACGTTTGCGCTTTGAGAAAAGTAGCCTCTGGCAAAGTTTTCGATGACCATAAGATACGAAATTCACAGTTAGGGGAGAATAGTTATTTAATTATACCGTCTAACAAATTTTAATTCCTTCACTGATCTAATTTTCCTAGAATTTTCAGAGGCATGACCAATTATAATTATGAACATTGCTAAGCTCGAGGTACTCTTGCCTAACTTTTCAGGCAGAAATAAATATTCTAACGTGCTTACTTTGTATGGAATAGTTCGTTCTCGCCAAAACTCGTGTGCCTATAGGAAGCTGAGGGTGATAGAGCAATTTAGATTACGGATTAAAATTCGCGATGGACTGTGTCACTGGATAATTAATTATAATTTATTAGTTCCAATGAAGAAATAAATTTTTCCAAAATTGCCCTGCGGAATAAATGATCGAATGATCCATTTCATTATTTTATTAAAAATCAAAGATTATATTGCGAATTATTTCCTTTAATAAATTAAGAATTTTTCTCTAAACATCAACGTTTATTTCATAAGGAGTTATTTCACCCCCTATGGTAAGAATAGGTATCTGTAAAATACCGGTACATTTAGTGCTAAGATTTTGTTCCAACGAGAAAATAAATTTTTCCAAAATTCCCTTGCAGAATGATCGAATGATCTACTAAGGGGGAGCAAGCAACTCGATTCCTCTCCGATAAATCAACAACTGTTTGCGCCCCGTAACCGGCCTGTTTACGCGCCGTTAAATCGCGCTCCCGATATCTCGCAGCGACCTCGAGACGGCGGCAAGCATTTCCCTCCCGATACCGAGGAAACCAAGCAAAAAGGGCCGAAGCCAAGAGCATCCCTCCGAGACGTTTCAACCCCGACGTTATCAAGCCTGTGGCAGCCCCTCGAAGACGGGGTCCCCGTGGTTCGAGGGGGGTCGAATCGATCTCGGTCGCGCGAACAATCTCGCCAGAGGGGAATGAATATCCATTTCGTCTGGTTTTGCTCGTCGTCCACCAGGGTATCGTCTCGCGGCAGTCAAATTGAATCTTAATACAGTAGACCACCCTGTTTCCTGCGGCTCGTGATTCATCCTCGGGGATATCTTATCTGTGACGGAAATAGGGGATGATGCTGGGACCTAATGAGATAATCGGTTCTGGGGGTTTATCTTCCCGTGTTAACGGGGCTCGAATGATATCAATTTGGCGGTGGAGGTGTTCGACCAATACTCATTGGATGAACGAGGTTTCGTTCGATGATAAAATTGTAAGAATAAAAAAGCTTCGGGAAGTCTAATTAACAATTGACGGGAATCGAACCCCGGACCTCCGGCATAGGAATCCTCGGACGTCGCCGTTACGCCACAACGTCACTTGAAAATTATTGGAAATAAATCTGTAGTTAACACGTCGAACCTCTCGCTGATATTCATGTTTCTTCCGTTCAGCGAACAAGCTTAGAACTTAAGGGCGAGTACTTGGACGATATTTGAAATGGAATAAAAGCTTCGAGCTTCTTTTAGATACTGCTATTATAAATAATCTGTTCATGTTCGAAGAAGTAACGGGGAAAAAAGAAGTATCAGTCACGTCATTTCGAAGACAATTGGTGGATGCATTTAGACAATAATCAGATGAGGAAATTCCTATATTGAAAAAAGAATCGTTCACGAATTACAAAATGAAGAGGGTCACAAAATCTGAAGATATTATTCGGAAAGCTATAACAAAAATTCAAAGCTAATCGGGCACAAAAATGTCGTCACGTAATATATGCAAAACCAAATCATATTTTTGTTCAGAGTGTTTTAATAAATATTAAAATTACTATGTTTATTTTTTAGCTTTGATACTGTCGGTCCCCAAAGACCAAACGGAAAGTTCACTGTCGGACCCTAGGGACCGACACCGGGCCCAACGTGTTAAAGAAATAATAAAACTTTAATCGCAAATATCTAAAATACTACCTAAAATAATATATTTTCTTGAACTGCATAACGAAATCTACAAATCTGCAAAATTTCAACTAGTGCAAGAAGGACTTGCACTCTCTTTGTAAGTCTAACGTGTCCCTGACGTTTTAGCTGGATGAGCTGATCAAGTACTTATTGATGGGAGTATTACTTATTTTGGCTCATCGAGCACTTGGTCCCGAGTATATTCTTCTCATCAACCCTGTTAGTTGGCAGACACGAGGTAGATTCTAATTCGTGCAACGTGTCCAAAGGTCGAAGTACTCGGGAGGGTTCAGAGCGAAGGCAACGTCCAGGATAGTTAGCATTGGTGATGTTAGAGGATTATGCGAGCTGCGTGGGTCGGAGGAATTTTAGAGTCGAGGTGTTCTTTCGTCGATGGTGGTCGATTGTGAGAAAGGCAGATTTGGAGAGGCATGGGGTAGGGAGTTAATTGGCGAATTTGATTCGAATAGACGGATTTAGAGATGCGAATCGAATGCTTAGCGAGAATACGCGGGGCGAATGTATAGTGGACGATCCGCGAATGAGGACGTTTGTATTCCTGCGTTTGGTCGGTGTAGTCTCGAAGAACAAACGGCCGTAGTTGATGAATGAGCTTCGTGCGTTACTTTGATTCCTATCTACGTTTATACGAATTTAAGTAACCACTGTCCTGTACGAGTAATGACACAAAGGAAACTCTGTATATATGATTGAAACGTTAGATCTTGACTTTGGACTTAGCCACTGCATCATGAGCATTGCATTCTTTCGTTACTCACACGTATTTGATAAGATGTCATTGATGCGAAGACTTGAGAGAATTGTCGAATTGCTGGAAAATTATTTTCATTTCTTAACCCTAGTTACGAATATTTTATACATTGTCCAATGAACGTAGTAATTACGAATAATCTAACTTGTATATAGTATTCACGAAGATCCTAACCTACAAATAATCTAACAAACATAATATTTCCTAAATAAACATAAAAAACGGAGATATATTACTTTAAAAATTACTATTATAGGAATTACAAACACCTTGAATGTACACATCATCAAATAAACTTAAAAAAATTTCCTAACCTAAAAATGATCGAACATAGAAATCCCAAATAAAATTGAAGGATTTTAACGAAAATGAGTAAATAATTAACCAAACACGACAATCGAATAATTACAAAAATCTTAAAGATCAAAACTGATAAAAGATCAAACAAATGCAATACCTACGAAAATCCTAACCTATAAATAATCCAACAAATATAAAATTTCCAAATAAACATGGAAATTGCAAATGTACGAATTCAGGAAAATTACCACCTACCATCATAAACACAATAACTGTATACATTCCCAAATAAACGTAAAAAAATTTCCTAACCTAAAAATGACCGAACGTAACAGTCCCAAATAAAATCGCAAACACTTCAACGAAAATGGGTGAATAATTAACCAAACACGACAATCAAATAATTACAGAAATCTTGAAGATTACAACTGATAAAAGATCAAACAAATACAGCATCTATGAAGATCCTAACCTATAAATAATTCAGCAAACATAAAATTCTTACATAAACATGAAAATCGAAAATATTCCAATTCAAAAATTACCACCATAAAAATTGCGTACACCTTGAATGTATACATCATCAAATAAACGTAAAAAAGTATCCTAACCTATAAATCATCGATCACGAAAATCCCAAATACAAATCGCAAACGCTACAACCTACGAATAATTGACCAAACACGACAAATAAAATCAATCACGATGAAACCTCATTCTCACTGCGATGCTCTCAATTCTCCCCACTAATGCACCACCATGATCATCCTCTCGTTTGTCCAAAGAGCACTACCATGGTATTCCCGTGTAACTCGTATCCTCGAAAATATCGGCCGAGCAAGCCCGCGGATTCGTATAAGTTACAGCAACATAAGTATCCTTGAACATGCAGTTTCTGTTCACGAAGGCAACATCTTCCGGGCCATCTACAAGGCCGCCATTCTCTCACAGCGGCTTGGGTACCGTTAACCCGGCGAGTTTTGCCAGTCGAGGACGAAACATCTATTAACATTAATAAGAAGAGGTGCCCGTAGGTGGTCCCTCGTACAGGAGGACGTTTCCATGGGTCCCGGAACGTATGAACTTGATTAAGTCGCGATGCGATTCTTTAAAGCGCAGCTTTAGTGCGCACGTCGGGCAACGGTGTCGCGCGTGTCGTTAAACGGGGGAAAAAGTTTGAAAAATCGCGGGAAGAAACAAACGGTCGGGCCCGGGACGGGAAAATAGCCGTGGAAGGCCAACTTCCTTCGTGCGTGCAGCGTACTTCATTGAATACCAATGGAACATGAAGCAACGCCGAAGTGAATTCACCGGTGACTACGTGGCGATTTTACTTGCTTCATGACCGTTATAAATCGGACCTTCTGCATCGAGGATCAGAGGGTATAAGGGTTACGTCAGAGGAGGGTAAGTTACAACTGAAGACGTTGGTATTCCTCGGTTGCAGGTCCTACTCGGCCCGAGATAAATTGTAGTCTCGTTATTAATTCTGTGTCATATATACCATAAATCGCTTCGAAAATCCTGCCTACGTTATTCCCATTTAATCTCATCTTGATCTAGAAACTTCCCGTCTTCGTTCTTTCCTCTGAAATATTTTTAAATATTTTTAACTAAATATTTTATCTACATTTTTAATTTGATAATTATTCGTATCTGGGGCGTAGAAATAATTAAATAAATTAAATAAATAATTAAGTAAATTTTGGAAAATGATTTGGGTCGATGAATTTACGTATAACGTTCTTCATTCCCTATATAAAACGATTTTTAAATTGATTTAAAAATGGAAGAAATGCCATGGAAGAGAATTCTGGCTATGAAAGATGAAGAGATTGTTCGATTTAATGAGATAATATCGGAGATCAGGGATGGATAAGTATTATAAAACGAAGAATTACGGCTTGGATCGTAAATGAGGTATAGCTGTTTCGTAAATGGAGAAAGGTTGCAAATAGTAATATTGCGATTACGAAATTCTCGTGGCTTGGCTAAAGAAGAGTGATGTATCGTCGGTCATGTACGCACGAAGAATGATAACTGTTTAGAAAATTATGACGGTAACGAGATTCCATATTTATGAGTTTATGGTAATGACGTCATGGAACGTCTCGTCCTTCTTCTTAGAAGAGAGCAAAGTAGCTACAAAGTAATAATATGCATTGCCAGCTTGAATAAAGAAAGTAACTGTACCCAACAATAAAGTACTCGTAGACTCTAGTGATTAACATATTTCTCCTTTTCTAGTTTCTATTTGTAAGAATACATTATTTATCATTATGTATTCCTCTTGGCAAACACGGAATGGAAAATCAACTTCATAATTCTCCTGTATTGATTAACCTATACTTAATTACTTACGTTAGAAAATATATATATACGACTGCGAGAAAAGAATAATAGTATATACATTTTACTATAATTAATACGTTATTTGTTTTCTAATTATTTTCTAATTATTATTATTATACACCTGTTCCGCGATAATTATCTATTTTATTATAACAATATCTTTTTATTTTTATACAAAGAGCGGCAGAATGGGTAATCGTGGTATCGAATAAAAATATTTAACCTCGCTATTACGTATCGTAAATTATTCGGTATTTAATTGAAACGCTAATTAAAAAGATTAGCTCCGGGAATAATTCTGAAATAATTCCTGTTGGTAGTCTCGAAGAATATTCTTCCCACTGGGTTAAACTCGGACTGGAACACGTTGCATTTTCTAATTCGCTGCAGCAACTTCACCCTGTCGCCGTTTGCCTCTTCCTAATTCCAGTTGAGTAAACTCTGGTCGGAAGACGTCTACGGAATCGGCATAATCGACCGATCTAAACGAGTGCAGACTCCGTGCCCATTGTCATGCGGACCCCGTAGGTCCGTGGCTTTACGCGTGACTGCCCCGCGACTAGCAACAGCCTCAAAACGCTTCGAATCCTTTCACACGTTTCTCAAAAATTCTCGATTCTCTTAGCGACCGACAACTGAATCATTGCAAATATCAGTAGTGCATGAAACATAAAATCCTATTTTCAATCTAATAACCGAGATCAGGGGCATACTAAACATAATAAATATATCACTGATAAATATTAGAATTTGTTTGCATCAACTGGAAATTTATGGTGCTAATTCGATGAAATACTGATTCAAAAAGGAATTAGAAGGAATACAATAAGGAATTGTAGAAATATTTCCAAAGATAAGGAATACAATAAGGAATTGTAGAAATATTTCCAAAGATTCATATCCAAATGAAATGCAATTCTACTGACAATTGGTAATCGAACGTGCAACTGAGTTATTACTTGCACTCACTGTAATTGCCCCAGGATTGCCACGGAATATGGATATTCCATAAAATTCTTGGAAATTTCAATTTCCTGGAACCTCAGCCAGCCGAAAATTGTTCGAAGACTCGAAAGCAGAGGAACCGAACGACCATCACTACCGACTGGTCTCCTTCCCTGCGTGTCCACCCACGAGAGTACTCGCGAGACACGCTCACGCACGCTTCCTCACGCACGCACGCACGACTCGTGAGAACGACGCTCGTGCGTTCTCTCGATTCTATTGGCGCCACGCCGCAAACTTGGTGAGCGTGCGAGAAGACGAACGGGCAGAGGGGCACGGGGGTGAGAAGGAACGCGACAAATTTCCGTGCTGCTCGTCGCGTATACCATTGTCCAAGGATACCAGCCGAGCCGGTGAGCCGAGTGCATGGGAATAAGGGAAAATGTGCCCCGCGATCGGTTCAGCGATCGACTGAAACTGTAAATCCCGTGGAACCTACGTGGACGTTATATCAATAATCCCGAGGCCCCGATTCCGGATAAAATTACTTCAATTTTTCCACTTGGCAAAAGGTTACCCGGTACCACTGTACCCCTCGCGTAGGAAAAGAAGAAACAAATAAACAACACGACAAAATATGTAATAATACGCGATAACAGAGACTCTACTAGGCAAATAAATTACCCAGCTACAAATAACGGATGTAATACCAGAATACTCGATACCCTAAGAAGCTTACCGAGATAAGAACTCCAACCCCTAACGCGAAGTACTTCGTATTTCCATCTCATCTCGCACGAGACATTAATCCAGATCTAATTCAATTTGCTGATCGAAAACCTAAACCTAACCTAAATCCGGCGAGCCGGTACTTGACGCTTCGATTTAATTCCGTCTGCCAAGCGACTAAACCCTCGGACGACGTCACGATCTTGTAATAAGGCGGAATGGAACAGTTGGGCTTAGCGAAGACGACTAATTCAACACGAACCCGACGACCCGCCCGGTTCACGGGTAAATCGATCGACGCGTGTGACGAGCGTTCCGCTCGCGATACGCTGCAACACGAGCATAAATGGCGTCTCGAATCGGCCTAGTCGGTCAGACGCTTGGATTACGCATCCGGCAGAGGATGAGTGTCGGCGGATCGTCGATGGTCGCCGATAAAGCCGATTCGCGGCAGCGATAAGGGCTCGAGGTAGCGGTAGATTATAGCCAGGGCTTTTCTGCTGCGCCGCTCGGTTTCCCGGATCGCGTGCGCATGCGCGAGACCGAGCCGCCATGCGCCCGACGCGTCTAACGAATGCACCATTAGCCGGGATCATTGATAAGTTCAGCGCCGACTGATATACTGTAATCCCCGGACAAATTTATGCCTTCGTAACTGTATAGCTTCGTGCTAGGTTCGTAGGCCAACTCGGGCTCGCAACACTCGGCCGAACGAGTTCTTCTGTCACGGTGTCTGGAGGTTAGGATGATACCCGATGGATGAGTTTTAAGGTTCGCCGACGTGGCTGGGTGAAAGTTCGATCGCGGTGAAGATAGGCGATGATGAGAGGTGTTAGGTGATAGTAGATTGGGTTTAGCCGGGTAATATGGCCGGGTAAATTGATAGGGAATGCTGCGAGGGACTCGTTCTATGGGGTTTCCTGGGCTCCAGGAGAAAGGGTATCGCTGTAATATGTTCAGCTTGGCCTATTAAGGGCTAGGCGTGAAAATGAGGCGATTTCGAAATTGGAAAGCGTTAGTATGGTTGTTAGAATTCGTTACGAAATATTCTTTGAGTATAGTTTTCATGAAATGCTTTTCGACTCTTATATTCTCAGACTCCAGGTATTTTACCCGTCTTTGGTATTATTAATTGGTGGAGATTATTGTTCCAATAGGTATAAAAGCCAGGAATTTTAGCAGAGAAGTATAGTGAATTTTTGTGACGACTATAGGAGTTGTCGTGAAGATCCATTTGAAAGAATCCATTAAAAATACTTCATGGGATCCTTCGATCGAATTGTATGTATTCTACCAACGTAGTGATCTATACATTCGGTGAATACTAATTTTTCATTCAGAATAATTCGGAGACTATCAGACACTTCACGAGGAACCTTCACCAAATAAAATTTACGTTCTTAAAGGAGCAAGGTATGCTATATCTATAGCTAATCAAACATTTCTCAGTTAGAATGATTCGAAAATGTCTAGAAATTTTTCAGACCTGATCCAGATTCAAAATATAGTAATATTAAACATAATGTGTTCATAACTTAGCTATACTAGGCTCATGGGATTTCCTCGAATATCTCGTACCGGAATAGCCTCCCCCTAATCCCCACACTTTCCCTGATATCCACGCGTGCTCAACAAGAAATATCCATCCAAAACCCATAAACCCTGTCTCCATCTCGGGCAACATACTTATCGTGTTACACTAGAACTCCATTTAATAGATCCAAGTCTCTCCGTAAAATACTTTTCTGCTGAGCTTTCGTTGCTCGATCTTATTAACATCATCCTAACATCTACCTTTTCACATAGAAAAAGCATAACCTATTTGAACGACATACATTAAAACAAAAGCATCGATTGCACGTGCACCATTACAATCATAAAAAGACTAAACATATGCGCTAATTATATACTGTATCTAATATTCTTCTGTAATTACAGAGGTAATATAGTTACGGTTTGGAACAATTGCTTGGACCACCCAGTATATTACCCAAACGCATCTCCGACTAAAGATTCCTCATGAGAGAAAAAAACACCATTAGTCGCTTACTAAACGAACCTACGAATCCAATTAGCCTATCAGCTCACTCTCGTTTCCCAACCAACCCAGCTAAGTATTCAGATAAACCAAGTTCACCTTAACCTAACAAAACTACAGTGAAACTCCATAATCCAGCATACATAACCATGACCTATACTGTTCCATCTGAATATCATTTCATAACTATACACATTTTGCATAAACAAGTCTCTGTCACATACATTATGCGACTATAACATACTATACTATAACTACTACTATATTATAACTTACTAATAACTATAACTACTATAACATACAAAAATTCCTGGTTTAGACCAGGGTTTCTCAACCTCATACACAATCCCCAAAAGACACAATCTGCAAGAGCTGCAGACAAATGTCTACACTGTACCCCTATGTTGTACGAATCCCACGAGAAACTCTCACCTAGACTACTAACATCAGCCTAACTCTGCGAGGCACACGATGCCAAAGAAAATAAAAATTCTAAACAAAAGTCATTGAGAAACGCATCTTTCTCCCAAACCAAAATTTGCAGTATGCATTTACAGTATGCACATCGTCAAGTTTTCGAGTTAGAAGAAACTAATTATAAACTAAAGGTGGTAAACCTACCTAACCTCAAAGAGCTAACAAACTCTGGCACACACTACGAAATATCGCGACGGATGTCGTATATATACGACAGTTTAGGTGCATCACAGCAGCTGACACCGTATATATACAACAGTCATTTATCGGTTTACAGGGGCAAATCATAATTATAGTACTGTTTTATTTCAACAGTGAACTGAAAATAAAGCTAGTTTAGGCATTAGGCAACGCAGAAAATGGTGGCAAAGTATAGTGTTCAATCGTACCGTTGCGAAAGGCGACAAAGTATAGTCGATCGAAGAAAAGTGGCGAGGCATGGTACAGGTACACGGTCGCGAAATGGTTAATTCGGTATATTTTGTAACGTAACTCGATGAAAGTGTGCAGAGTGGTCGGATGATGGGAGCCCAGCGCGAATTCGGCCATTCCGGGAGCGCGGGACGCGACAGCAAGATGGACGCCGCGCCTAGGCCGCGCGTGGCCGTGGACAGAGCCATTATGCGCGGCAGCCGTCGGTAATGCGGCCGCTAAGCGATGTACTACAACAACGGGGCTCGTCCAGCGGGATCCATTGGCGCGCGCGTTTCGATGGATGTAAAGTAGCTGCATCCGTCTGAGCACACCGCCGGCTGAATGGAGGAACGAGGCAGCGGCGTTAAATAGTACGGGCCCCGGCGACAGTGGCGTCTGTGGACGGGAGCAGCCGAGCTGCTAGATAGTCAGGGAGTCCGGTCAGGCGCTCGGCGAGTCGCGCGAGCAATTCCATCACGCGTGAACGAATTGACCAGCTGGTCAATATAAATAAATAATGCCGGTTGGTATGCAGGACGCGAGTCGGCCGCTTACGTGATCGATCGTCGAACGCGGGCGTCGTTCCTCTACGTGTAGCCGGTAATCGGCCGTAATCGTCTGCCAGGGCCATGGGAATCGCGAGCACCTGCTTCGATTCTTCCTCAGAGCCTCTTTCTCTATCTCTCCTCTCTTTTTCTCTCCGCCTTTCCCGCTTTCCCAGCCACTCTCTGACCCTTTGCACACTTGCTCCCGGTATAAGGATCGCAGTGCCAATCGAGTGGATCTAGCGAGTGATTTGGAAGATTTGGAGAGACTCCAATTTGACTTAGAACACCTGCTTCAAGTCTTTCTCTACCTTTCTCTCGTTTTCTGACGATCTTTCTCGCTTTCCCAGTATTTCCTTGACAATTTGCTAGCTTGGTTCCGATTTAAGGATCGTAGTTAGAATCGAGTGGGCCTAATGGATGATTTGGAAGATTTGGGGAGACTCCAATTTGACTTAGAGTACCTGTTTCAAGTCTTTCTCTACCTTCCTCTCGATTTCTGACGATCTTTCTCGCTTTCCCAGTATTTCTTTGACAATTTGCTGACTTGGTTCCGATTTAAAGATCGTAGTTAGAATCGAGTGGGCCTAGTGGATAATTTGGAAGATTTGAAGAGACTCCAATTTGACTTGGAGTGCCTGTTTGGGGTCTTTCTCTACCTTCCTCTCGATTTCTGACGATCTTTCTCGCTTTCCCAGTATTTCTTTAACAATTTGCTAACTTGGTTCCGATTAAAGGATCGTAGTTAGAATCTAGTGGGCCTAGTGGGTGATTTGGAAAATTTGGAGAGATTCCAATTTGACTTAGAACCCCTGCTCGGAGTCTTTCTCTACTTTTCTCTCACGTCCCTCTCTTTTCTTTCGTTTTCTGTCAATCTTTCCCATTTTCCTAGCGTCTCTCTAAGCCTCTGCCTACTTGGTCCCGGTCTAGAGGTCGCGACACGTCGTGGATTGGAAGTGCCAATTGAGTGGGCCTAGTGGAAGATTTAGAAAATTTGCAGAGACTCGAATTTGGTTTAGAGGAGAGCAATTTTGGTAATAGGATTCTTTCGACTTAGCCATTTTTTGATGACCACTGATGCAGATAGATAAAGCTAGGCGAAAAAGGAACGTCGTATAAAGAATAGTCTTTACACTCATCAACTCGTCAAATTGACAGATAAAGGAAACCACGTATTTTCTTTCAAAGAATCGATTAGCTTAATTTAGAGACTCAATATAAGTTAATTAAATCTCTCAATATTGTAAAATCGAAGCAACCCATCTCCAACCCCTAGTAAACTTAGTGATAAAAATGTTTAAATACCAATGCACCAGAATTATGAGGTCAGATGCCTACAATTTTACCATTCTACTTTGTCCAAATTTTACCTTCAAATACTTTTGCTAGCGAACTCAACTCTTTACTATTCTACTCTCATACCTCTCGAAAAAAGAAGGAAACACCTGTAATTCCTAATTTACGTTCCCCGTTTAATCAGTACTTCGCCTCAGCTATAATCTACAAAGGAAACGAAGAGAAAATTGAATTCGCAGGCACTTTTTCCATTACGATTTCTTTCTTTCCTGCATCTCTTTTTCTCGCCTGTTCTGCATATGTCACGGTGGGCAAATTGCCGCAACCGGTCCTCGAAAATTCCGCATCCGCTCGTCGCGTGCAGTCATCCTTCCTCATCAGACGCCAAAGGGAGCGCAGATTCTTCACTTCCGTTCCGGGCAAACACGCGTCACGTTCCTAGAAACCGCGTTGAACGTGTTCACGGATTTAAAACAGGCGCGAACGTAGATGAAACGGTTCTTAAATTAATTCATCGAAGCACGGAATCCATTGAAGAAACGAAACACGCGTTCCCGAAATTGCTGCATTCCGATGGATCGCGTCGACTCTGTTCGTCGTTCAAAGTCGATGACGTTCGCGGTTACGTCAATCGAAGGATTTATTTCACGATAAAATTACTCAAAACCTCCAATTTCTCGTTCATTTCTCTCCTCCTTTCCTTTTTTCGTCTGATGAAAGTAAGCTCATTTTCGAATTTAATTGCGCTCGCGTGAATTCACAGGTATTTGTGTGATAATTGAAGCGTATTAAAATTATATTTACACGTGTGATTAGCAGTTGCGTCTTTTTCATTATTCAGTTCCTTTTCGGATTTAATTCCCTCTCTCACGATTTCATAAATATTTCCAAGCTAATTGAAGGGTATTAAAATTTTGTTTGCGCTTGTGCTCGGTATTTATAATATTTTCCCATTATTCAGTTTATTTTCCTGATGTAAATTCCTTTCGAGATTCAATTCCCTTTCGCACGATTCCATAGATATTTATAAGATAATCGCAGCGTTAAAATTTCGTTTATGCGTGTAATTAATAATTCAACTACTCGGCTGAATATAAATTCGAAAAAGAATTTTATTCCTTTCCACGTTGCCTTACAAATATTCGCGAATTAGTCCAATTAATCGTTGCTCCACGATTATTCAATTAACCTCTCTAAAATCTAAGTTTCCCTACTGGTTGTTTAGTACAAAAATAAAAATTCGAACAAATTTTTCTTTCAAAAGGACTCGATTTTCTTCGAGATATCGAAGAACGTGTTTTATCTCGATTTTTTCCACGATATTCCCTCGAGCGTAAATTATGGTCTTTCGAGTACGACAGTTTACGGTCCCAAGATTTTCAGGAAAACAGTTCGAACGCGATATTTTAACCCTTATCGGAAGCTAGCCTTTTATACCTGATTCTCCCAAAGTTGTAGCTGGTTTCAATAAATATGCGAAAAATTTTTGTGTTTCATGCGAAAAAAAATTTCTGTTTTATCTGCCACGTGACAAAGTACTATTGTCACGTGAGAGGTGACTTACAACCAATAAGAGTTAACCCTTCGCACTCGAGAGGCGCCCTTCAGTCGCCATTTATAAAATTTCGAAGATCGGTAGTAATTAATATGTCAAATTTAAGATAATATAACGGCAT
Source organism: Eufriesea mexicana (assembly GCF_001483705.2). Lineage (NCBI taxonomy): Eukaryota > Metazoa > Arthropoda > Insecta > Hymenoptera > Apidae > Eufriesea > Eufriesea mexicana. The sequence goes on from NW_016908892.1 coordinate 381,779, forward strand.
GCAAGGTATCGAAATCAAATAATTCTACGTGTCAATTATTATACTATTCCTTATTTACTGCTCAAAAAAATATCGCCAACTGTATAGCAGAAAATCTTCGAACTCTACTCTTCTTTAACCAAAGAATCGTTGAGTGCAAAGGGTTAAAGTGCAAATAAAGGGACAGTTAAAGCGACATCATCGTAATGACAAATGTGAAAAAACCTCTCGTGGAAAACAATCTTTTGTGACATTTTGTGAAAATTTCTTTGTCAGTGAGCTGAAGAAAGTGCAATGTGAAGCGTCAAAGTAAAGAGTCAGAGCTTGGAGGCTGCTGGTTGCACAGTGCGATTGAAAATGAAACCATTGTACCAATATATATTATATTAGACACCTTTATTTTATATATATCTCAATTGTAATCTACTTCACGACACGTGTACAATTTGTAACGATTCGATATAGATTGAAAGGCAACCTACCAGCCCAAATTGTAGCCAAAATTCGCCAATGACTCAGGAGTCAATCCTGAGTCAATGGATACTGACCAAAAGCAAGATAACTCGCCAAACCTTCCCTAATTACGTGAAACTGTACACAAACCAGACACGAATCAGCTGAGACAAAACATAGTGCACCAATAGTCAACCCTCTGTCAACTGATGTTCTCCAAAACACAAGGTACCCTCTCCCTGCCATATAAAATTGCATATATAGCCGAATAAAACACGGATAAAGAGCATTTGGTAGAGTGTTGTACTTCTACCAGACCCTTCGTAGCTATATATAGCTATCCCCTTAGTCTGTGCTCGAGAGTTGGCTGAACGCCGTTTTTCTTACACCACGGTAATTGTTCCGTGACAACTGGCTGGTCTTACATAGATACGGATACGGTAAATAAAACATTAGCTTTCTTACAACCCAGAGGTGTCGTAATTAGCGCCTCTAAACTGAAGTTCTGACAAAGGCAAAGGGGAAAATATTTGTAGCACGTACAGTTTCTTTCAGGAAGAATCCAAGTGCCTTTTTATACTGTTCAGCTATACTATTAATTAGCTATGACATTCGAAATTATTTAGTCCATTATCCTCCTTCTATACTGACGATTTTAAACATTCGAGGCATCGATCTGGTTATTGATGATCATTATGAAGCAATCTCTAGTCTCGTATACGTGCCTTAAAATTGTCTCTAGATGTAAGTATTACGGACTTGCCAATTATTGTCAGTATAATATACTGACAAGGCAAGTTACCTAGGTAACCAATGAAATATAGCAAAAATTGTTTCTAAATGCAAGTACAATATACTAGCCAATTATTGACAGTATAATATACTGACAAGGCAAGTTACCTAGGTAACCAATGAAATATAGCAAAAATTGTTTCTAAATGCAAGTACAATATACTAGCCAATTATTGACAGTATAATATACTGACAAGGCAAGTTACCTAGGTAACCAATGAAATATAGCAAAAATTGTTTCTAAATGCAAGTACAATATACTAGCCAATTATTGACAGTATAATATACTGACAAGGCAAGTTACCTAGGTAACCAATGAAATATAGCAAAAATTGTTTCTAAATGCAAGTACAATATACTAGCCAATTATTGACAGTATAATATACTGACAAGGCAAGTTACCTAGGTAACCAATGAAATATAGCAAAAATTGTTTCTAAATGCAAGTACAATATACTAGCCAATTATTGACAGTATAATATACTGACAAGGCAAGTTACCTAGGTAACCAATGAAATATAGCAAAAATTGTTTCTAAATGCAAGTACAATATACTAGCCAATTATTGACAGTATAATATACTGACAAGGCAAGTTACCTAGGTAACCAATGAAATATAGCAAAAATTGTTTCTAAATGCAAGTACAATATACTAGCCAATTATTGACAGTATAATATACTGACAAGGCAAGTTACCTAGGTAACCAATGAAATATAGCAAAAATTGTTTCTAAATGCAAGTACAATATACTAGCCAATTATTGACAGTATAATATACTGACAAGGCAAGTTACCTAGGTAACCAATGAAATATAGCAAAAATTGTTTCTAAATGCAAGTACAATATACTAGCCAATTATTGACAGTATAATATACTGACAAGGCAAGTTACCTAGGTAACCAATGAAATATAGCAAAAATTGTTTCTAAATGCAAGTACAATATACTAGCCAATTATTGACAGTATAATATACTGACAAGGCAAGTTACCTAGGTAACCAATGAAATATAGCAAAAATTGTTTCTAAATGCAAGTACAATATACTAGCCAATTATTGACAGTATAATATACTGACAAGGCAAGTTACCTAGGTAACCAATGAAATATAGCAAAAATTGTTTCTAAATGCAAGTACAATATACTAGCCAATTATTGACAGTATAATATACTGACAAGGCAAGTTACCCAGGTGACCAATGAAATATAGCAAAAATTGTTTCTAAATGCAAGTACAATATACTAGCCAATTATTGACAGTATAATATACTGACAAGGCAAGCTACCCCGATGACCAATGAAATATAGCAAAAATTTGGTGTAACAGTAGTCTATTGCCTAATAACTGGAATATGTAAATGCAACTTGCTCTAAAAATTTGGTAAAGGATGAAACAATAGCACTGAAATTTACTATGACTAAATTATTTAAGCATTACCATATACCTGTCTCAAAATTGTTTTTAAATAATAAATATTAAGTAAGTATTAATACTAAGTACAATGTACTCGCCAATTATTGTCAATATAATATACTGACAAGGCAAGTTACCTAGCTGACCAATGAAATATAACAAAAATTGGTTGTAATAGTACTCCATTGCCTAATAACTGAAATATGTAAATGCAACTCGCTCCAAAAATTCGGTAACGAATAAAAGAATATATTTTTGGGTAATAATAGCGGATAAAGACCAAATATGCTACTTGCCTATGGTTTCCTGCAGAATATAATTGCCCGGGCCTTCCTTCTTCGAGTTCTAGCACGTGTCACTCACACTGAGACCTTTCGTCTTTGTTTTGTATCGTTGCTTCCGTGTCCTAGGCGATCTTCGGAACGACTAACGCAGTTAAGCGACGAACCTAACGACTGTGTATGTTTCGGCAATAACACTTATATCGCTGACGAGACGGTTGACGAACGACGTCGAAGGAAATCGAACCTTCTCGAACAAAACAAGCGGAAATACAGTCTCCTGAATAACCTACCACGTTTATCCCCTTACCTCTCGCGGATAACACTGTACCCGTTATACTAATACTATTATTAATGAATATACAATAGACTCCCGCACAACGCGGATTCCTACAACGCGCCAAAGGTATCGCAACTACCGTTTTAATAAAACATAGGAATTACCTGTGTTGGAGAATTAAATCTGCTTTAGTTGAGCATCATATAGCATTTATTTTCAAAACACCGTGTTATTTGATGAAACACAGGAAATAAAAGTTGGCATGGTAATAATCATTTCGATCATGTTACATCAGATTATACGCGTTATGCGAGGAAAATTCCCGTACAGCTCGTTTTCTATAACGCGAATTCATAAAGCGTGTAACGTATTAATCATGTTATACGGGAGTCTACTGTATTTTTATTATACGGAAATCACAACATTTCGTTTATCCGACATCGTCTAATCATCGAGCAAACAAGCCACCTTTTATAAGCCTAATCATCGTTCACCAATACCTTTATCCCCATTCACAGTCGACTACGAGGATCTCTCGTAGTTTCGATCGCGATTATAAATTTACCGGAATTATTAAAAAAAGATTGTTTCAAATTACTGTCAATGCCATTCTAACGTGGTACTATATCTGCAATTAACCCTTTGCGCTCGAGAGACGCTCGTTAGTCGCCATTTGATCAAATTTCGAAACACGATATTCATAAATATGTCAAATTTGAGATAATGTAACGGGTGTGCGAGGTATCGAAATGAAATAAATCTACGTGTTAATTATCATACGATTTCTTATTCCTGCTCGGAAAAATATCGTCAACTTAAAAAATAAAAAAAATAACTTAAAATATCATTGATTTGAACTCCTATCCTTCTTTGGCCAAAAAATCGTCGAGTGCAAAGGGTTAAATATTATTCGATTCCTCAAAATTCCGTGCTTTCTTTAACACGTTAGACCTAATATCTGTCACCAATCATCTGACAATGAACTATCCGTTCATCTCGTAGTTTCGATCACGATATAAATTTATTGGAATTATTACAAAAGGTTTTTTCAAATCCCTGTCAATGCCATTCTACAGTAGTATTATATCTGCAAATAAATATTATTCGATTCCTTAAAATTCCGTGGTTTCTTTAACACGTTAGGCCCAATGTCTGTCACCAATCACTGACACTGGACTTTCAGAACGCACAAATCACTGGTGACTAACAGTATACCTCTTTAGGTAAACCTTGCTAGACTGACAATAGTCAATCACACTGACTGACAGTATAAATAATATCACAAATGTACTGTACAAGACAAATGCAAGACAAAAGAAGCTAGATGCTTAGTGCATCAAAATAAAATCATGACACCCAGGACAAACGTTCTAAAGCATGACAGTGAATATGTTAACCTTTTCCGGACTACGGCCGCATATATGAGTTTAGGGAAATCAACACTGTACAGAGCACAAATCGATTAACTCCACTTTTTGAAAAATCTTAAATTAAGTGTCAAAGCACTTGGTATAGTCGTAACTACATTATTTCATTCGAATTCTCCACTTTTTGTTTTATGAAGTTAATCAATTTATACAGCGAACGGCTCATATGTGTTTCACGTAAACGCATCGCTATGGCTACCTATATCTACAATTTGACATCTCGCAGTGCTGTCAACGGAAATAGCGAAATGAGCACAGAATTTTAAATGCCTATCGTGACAGCAACTAGGCTCGATGACACGGTTAACTTCGAACAGTCCTGTCGAGGGTTAGGCTCGCAAAGGGTTAGGACCCAGAAAGGGTTAGGACGCTGCATTTATACTGCGAAAAATGATACACGCATCTCGATACACCTCTTCCTCTATAGGTATAGCACGAACGAGGCGAGAAAATGACGTAATTTCGAGGGAGCTCGAGAAAGCTGCATCGCGTGGCATGTCCAGCGAGGAAAACGAAAAAGAAAGCCGGCTCGGTGGTAGATAAAAAGGACAGCCACCCTCGGGTGTACGTTGCCATTCGTCGGCCGGAGGTAATAGAATCGCCTTTGCCGGCGCGCGTATCTCGAAGATAGACGCTGGCGCTGGAATTCTTGCCGTCTCTTTCAAAGCTTTCGCGTCCTCCGGCGGACAATTACTCGTGAACCCGAGGGCCGGCCGTGGCCGGCCACTGCAGCGACAGGGATTCCCCAGGGCCCCGGCGATCGTAGGCTTGATTCACTGGGGCATTGTCTCCGGCGACGATACGCATACAATGGCTCAAAGCGATCTGAATCTAATCTATGACTTATGGCCGCGGCGCTCGCCTCCTGAATGAACAATGTGCCGCGGCGCGCGCGCCTTTTTCCTCCTTTTCTTCCTCCTCTTCGATCCAGGGGCCCTTGGTCCCCTCCTGCCGGCCGCGCCAGGGGTACCAACGTCAGCCTGCCCGGCAGACGTCGAGTCGTGCGTAAGCGAGCCAAGCGGAACTTCGTTAAGCGGTCTTCAACTTCCATCGAGGGGGACCGCGCAGTGATTTTCTTTTTTCTTTTGCTTTTTCTTTTTCCTCGCGGCTTTTGCAAGGGCTTTCATAGAGGCGTCCACGTGTGGCCATTGGAACAATGCGTGGATGCGTGCAAGATGTCAGGGAAGGTGTTGAGGGGTAGAATAAAATTAATTTGGATGAGAAAGTGTAATTTTTCTGCTATTTTTGGTTAACACTAGATCTGTTATTAGATAAATGAGCATTCTCGAAATTTTGGTTACTTGCTTCCGCGATTTTTCTTGTAATGTGATTTATCCTTCCATCTATTGGTCATTGGACCGATCGTGGTAGATTTTAATATGATTTATCCTTCTATCTATTGACAATTGAACCGATCGTGGTAGATTTTAACCCTTTCCACTCGAGAGGCACCTCTCAGTCACCATTTAAAAATTTATAATTACCCAACGATGCGTGGAATATCGAAATAAAATAATTCTACGTTTTAAATTGCATACGATTCCTTATTTACCGTTTTAAAAATATCGTCCATCTTATGGTAGAAAATCTTCGAATTACTATTTTCCTGTAACGAAAAAATCGCCGAGTGCAAAGGGTTAATGTCATTTATCCTTTCATCTATTGATTATTGGACCGATCGTGGTAGGTTTAATCCCTAAATCTAGGGATTTTCTTTTTATTTTCAAATTGCAGAGTTGCGATGAGATGAAGAGAGACGGTTTGACGGAACGTATTTCTTGATGAAAAATAAATAGAACATTGGGAGTAGTCGAAACGTCAATATGGATTGGAAAGCTGCAAGATTATTGAAATTTATGGTACAAAAGAAATAGAAAATTGGAAGTGTTTTGATTATTTTCTGTAGGAGCTCATTAGAATATTGTACTTTCTGCTATAAAATAAATTGAAGGTATTCAGATGATAATTGTCGCTAATTAACTACAAATTATGATCATCCTGATAATTAATTATTCATAATTCCGTAATTAACATATAATATTTGCTGTCGTTGATGCATACGTTGCACGATAATTAATTCAATTATGTAACTGTCTCTGCATCCCTGTGTTGCGACAAATGAAACAGAATATTATATTTTAATTAACGTATTTAGTTATACATTCGGAATTATGAAGTAGAACATTACTATTGTCGGAACGTAATTACGCGGATCTTATTACGTCCACAAATAATTAGCACTTCCTGCCGAATCATTACTCTGTCACGTAATACGCGAACAAATTACTGTATTCAAATTAAAATCATGTCTGACCATGTACAGCGACTATGACAACACCCTAGGCCACCAATTCAGATCAACCGATTTGAATCTCGCAGCTTTTCTCAATTCGAGACCCAAAACCTGTCTCAAACTCACCTAAACCATCAATCCAACCCGATGGAATAACGACATATGCTGTATATTAAATACATCTATTTTCATATAAATAATAATACGATTGTTTTGGAAATACGATTATTTTTCTATATGCAAGTTGTATACAAGTGTGAAAAACCACATTCCCACTTTTCATTTTATTAAAATAATAAAATAATAAAAATAATAATAAAAATAATTACAAATTGAACATTATGAATTTCTACACAACCTAGCAACAATCTTATTTCATTTTCAAACAATTACCCCTTGACAAAAGTGAAATGTACCATATTCCTAATTCCAAATTAAACACTCTGAGTTTTGACACAACTTAGCAACAATCTTATTTCATCTTCACATAATTACCCCTCCACAAAATCTACGTCTTTTATCTACGATGTAATGTACAAATATAACCTCAAAACGTACAAATTGGAATAAGAACTTGTTAAAATTCGTTTATAATAACAGTACACGTATTAATAATAAGCCCAGTATAGTGAGTACTCACGTATACACGAAGAAGATACAGAAGGAGCGAACACGTGCTTGCTGCCTTGCTGCCTCAATGGAACTGTTAAAGTGAAGACAAAAGGTCCTTATGTATTATGTTCTGCAACCTAACGTCGCTGACCTTTGCCACGTGTTACTCGCGAGGACTCTGACACTATACTCCGGCCGACGAGAATTGGCAAGAAATATAAACAAAACGGTCATGCCATCGATGTTGTGGACGTAGATAAGTGGCTACTGAACGTCGATGCTCGGAGTCGACTTTTAGAAATAAACATGACTCTATGTGTATAAAACCAGTTAAAATTTCCCTCGAAATATTCCATCCTACCAAATCTAAATCCGATCAGGTGACGCTCATGTATAAGTGTTTATATTTCCCATAAATTTTTGTTGAGAATGACAATCATATCTGACACTTGGGAGAGCTTTTAAAAGTCCTAAACAGGAGTCCTTGAGTATAAAATCAGGCAAAATTTTATTTGAAATATTCTCCATTTTAAGGCTGAATCAGGCCCAGGTCTGATTAGACGTCACTCGCATACAGCTGACTATATTTGAATATAGTCTAAATTCTCATTGACAATGACAATCATATCTAGTACAGGAGTCGGCTTTTGAAAATCCTAAATAAGGGCCCTTAGATATAGGGTTGGCCAAAATCTTGTTCGAAATATTCCATCCTACGTCTGGATTAGGCCTAGCTTTGATCACACG